>NW_010300687.1:0-512 GCF_000700745.2 Antrostomus carolinensis | reverse complement strand
GGACCGAGCACCCTGCCCTCCTCCCCAGCACGGCCCCTGGGTGTTTGGTGGTGGGTTTTTAGATGCTTTTCCTTCAGCTGGAAAGTCTGAGGCAGCTCCATAAGCTGCGGGAGGGGAAAGGTCCTGTGCTGGGGCTGAGCGGGGTGCATGGGGCTGCACGTGCGGCCACCCCGCAGTCACAGCCACAGTCACAGCACACCACCACCCCAGGGTCCATCGCAGAGGGCTTCTTGCTCTTCGCCCTGCAGTGTCAGCGCAGGGAGATGGGTGCGGGAGGGCCAGGGGTGCCTGGTCCTGGTCTCCATCCGGTGAGCACCCGTCCCTGCGGTCCCCAGGAGATGGCAGTGCTCTGTCATGGGATATGTCTGCTGCCTCCCCCAGGGTCACCGACATCTCCGGGGACATCCCGGCTGGTTGGGGACAGGCTTCTCTGGCAGGTTCCCATGCTGTCCCCTTGCCCACTGTTGTGGTTCTGGATGGAGACCACCCCCGGGGACCTGTGCCCACCCCCG
>NW_010300686.1:4648-5362 GCF_000700745.2 Antrostomus carolinensis | reverse complement strand
TCTTTGTACAAGATCTACCATAACAGGTCAAAACTAATAGGAGCAGCTTTTGAGCACTTCTGGAACATAAATAATTTGCGGTCTGGTCCATATTTAACATCAAGAGGACACCAGGCTCAGAGTAGCTTTGTTAATATAACAGCTGTCATCCACTGGATTAATTTTGGTAATAGTTGCTAGTTTTAAATGGGAAAAATCAGAAGTCTTCTGTTGGGAAAAATCAGATTTAAGGAAGATGAGAAGCCCTTTGCTCCCTTACTTACTATGGTCTACTTTCACAAACACCTGCTCGTTAAAGTACCTACATGAATTATGAGTATAAAGGGTTACAGGAGTAGCCTTTCCAGTTAAAAAATATTTGGCTTTATGCAGTGACTTATGCCTTGCATTTACTGCAAACTATAGCAGGGGGAACCTCAGGGTGATTTTAATGTTCCTGTTTGTTCTGTAACACACATTTTTGGATTAATTCCTTAAGCGAAATTTCCACTAGATTGAGAGGAAAGAAACGTGGTCTGCTTCGGACCACAGGACTCGCCTCTTCCGTTCCATTTTATTCTTTTCCATGTTTAGTTAGCTCATGCTTTCACATGGTTAACTACACCATTTATTGCAGGATTTTTAAAAAGTCAGCTTTGTGAGTTTAACTAGTTTTCATTATTATCCTGGAGCATATTTTAAAGAACTTACTCTCAGTAGGAAGGAGGAAGAAAG
>NW_010300686.1:0-4622 GCF_000700745.2 Antrostomus carolinensis | reverse complement strand
TAGGGAAAGGAGAGTGGACCCCCAAGTTCTCTCCTTGAACATTTAGGCAAATTATAAAAGAGCATCAGCTGCTGAAGTAGATTTCAAGCTCCCAGCTTGCAAGCCACTGCTGCTTGAAGCCATCGAGCCCAGGAACGCATTAAGAGTGATGGTTCCACATGGATGAGTTGCTCTGAATTTTTTTTTTTTTTTAATTTTTTTTGTAAAGTCTTCAGGCACAACTGCGCTTTCCTTCACTGTCAAACGTATCTGTCTTTTCCCACAGTCCAGCATTTCTCTCTATTGTAGCCATGGCAAGGAAACACACATTCCAAACACGTTCAAGTCCCCTCTCGCCCATATATATAAAACATAGAAATGGAACTGTTCAATATACATACACTGTAGGAAGCCACCCACAGAGCAAGGAGCTGAGCTTTACACTTGATATGAATAAGTCTGCAAGAACAGAACAATTATTTTTTTTTATATACCTGAATATAAGACACAAAATGTTCTTTGTCTTGTATTTTAAAAGCATTCAACATCAGGCATCAGGCACGAATAAACTGGACCCCAACTACATCAAGCTGTTGGGGGAGGATCTGGTTATTCTATTTTATGTTAGCACTTCTTAGCTGTTTGGAAAGCCCAAACAGAGCCAGCCTGGGGCTGACCACAAAGCCAGGAGATGGCACAAGGTAGTGAAGGCAGGAAGGACCATGGCCCGACCTGGGAACCAGCAGCAAAGGAGAGCAGCAGAGAACAAAAGCCCTCAATTTTTTGCAGCTCACTAAGCCACAGAGCAAGTTTCCAAACCCAGTGCTAGGTTTATTTGTACAGCTTTAGCTAACTTTGCAGGATAAATCCTGGAAGAAAGACTGTCCATTTACACACGGGGCTAATTACTCTGCCGTCACTCAGTGCTTTGCCTGGGTGCAGCCAGCGACAGCACGTCATTAGCTTGGATGACAAAATCCTCCCAAACTATGTGCGTTCAGACCCTGACTACCATCTTCTCACATCCATGAGAGTAAGGAGTACCCGACAGTTCCCAACAAGCCGGGGTACAGCGGGCTGAAACAAAATTGAGTCAGGCTCTAGAAGTGCCCATTTTTCCTTCCACTCAGAGGAACAGCAACTGGTCATTACTGAAGGTCAACATGAAATAATACAACTGTTACCCACAACACCTTTCTTGTTCTCAGTGAATACACTCTTTAGGTTCTTCAGCTCTTGAATATGGCTATTAACCTTGCTTCCATTTGCAATTAGAATAAGTGCCTTAATTGCATGATGAATTGCTGTGTAGACACCAGCTAATACAGTCATATTCAGCAGAAGGGTGCGGCAAAGTTATTTAACTTGAAAGAAACCACCTTTAAATAGATCTGTCATACTTGGGGAGGGCAGAAACATCTATTCTGGAGACAGACACCACAGTTCATGGGCCAAATCCTGTATGTTTCTTCACACCAATAGTCTTCTGGTGCTAATTTTCACTTGCTTGGGTAATAAATAAGGGCTGAAGGCCCAACTTTTAATTCTGACATTTGTTAGATGATTAGAATAGAAAAATGTACAGAAAGTTTTATTTCATGTTTCATGTGCTTTTAGACTTTTGCTCAGGTAGTGTAACAAAAACCAAACTCTATGGGAGGCTTAATACTGAGCTTGCAAAAAGTCCAGGGAAGGTTGTTTATCTAAAATCAGCTGTTCCACTTAAGTACTTTTATACAATAGATTTTTTTCTATTTGTCTGACAACCTCAATAAAAACTTCTAACAAAAATTGAGACTAAATGTGAATTGATGTATTCCTTCAACCTTAACTGGAGTTAAGATAAACCCATTTACAGATAAACCTAGCTTGAGTCTGATTTTAAAACTCATTTTTTAAAGAAGAACAGAAAAACACATAAAAGTTTTACTTTACATCTCAAACTAAAAAGCACTGTACTGATCACTACACAAAAGATCACAGCTGTCACCCAGAAAAACGGGCACTTTTCAGATGCTTACACAGAATCAGCAACCTGACTTGGGAAAATCAGAGGAAGATTTCCCCATGGACCCAGTTCAGCAGCACTGGTTAAAATTTTGCCAAGGACTTTAAAATACGATGAGGTCCTTAAATGACAGGAAAGGCGGGCAGCACGTGAGCACTGGCAAAGCACATTTCAAAGAGGATCTGATATGGAAAGGGTTGGGTGCCCACCAAATTGTGATAAGATGTCAAACAGGAATCTGTCTCTCTTACTAGCAATGTGATCACAGCAAATGCAAGTTACAAGGACAGTCACACATTTTGTCCTCATAGAACTGATTTCATAAAAATCACCCTGCTACATTATTTTTAACATAAATCTACCTTTCTCAGAAAGAGAAAAAAGTTACCATATCTGGAAATAAGCAAGAAGAAATTGCCTATAAACTCTAATAGAGCAGCAATTTTCAGTTAACCTTCAGACCAAGAGCAATTTATTATGCAGCCGCTAACTCTGGAACTAGACAGGGACATCTTTAATTTTACAAGACGCTGCTGTTTTTAATTCTCTTAGGTTGCCTTCATTTTGTCTCAGGTTTTCTGAAAGGAGATTTCAGGGCTGCATTTTCCTTTCACTTCTATTCCCATACACAAATACATATTCCTACTTTGTTTTCCAAGACACTTGGTTGGACAGTGGTGGGAAATCACCTCCAACTAAAAATAATTCAGCTCCTTTGCCAACTTTTAAAAACACTTGATTGCATACAGTACTCAGTAAGAACCTGGCAAGAGTTTCAAGTGCAGAACAGTACGTGCCATACATATCCTCAGACAAGAGTTTAATCATAAAGATGTTGCTTCCTACCTATCTGCATGACTCTGCCAAAAACAGAGTTGTTGTCCACAGTGCTGCAATTCCATCTTCTATGTCTGAACTGATACTGGCACTCCTTAATGCCCGTCTTTGCACCCTCTCCAATGAACTGCATATGGTCCTGATACAATTGGCAGAGTTTCTTCTGTCCTTGGGAAAGCCCTGCTAGTTGGCTACATAGTGGCTGGGCTCCTATTATATATACCTCTGACATCTGAACAGGGTTCATGGGATTCATAGGGTTCATCCCTAAAGACCTGCATAAAGAAAGATTCAGATTAGTAAAGAGAAGACTCAAAAAAATCCCACAAAAAAGTCTATAAATCCGAAACAGAACTGTATCTTATATATGAGCATACAACTCCTGGTTTTGCTAAAAGCTGAGGAAAAAAAATGCACTTAAATATGAAACTTTTGTTTTAAAGACAGCACTGAACAGAAGTTATTAGCTCCTATCCATGTGGTTATCACCACAGATTAGGGACTGAAGTAAGACGCAGACTTGGAAGACTTGCATCTAGGCAGTCCTTTACCAACTTAAATGGACGTAGTAAAAGTAACAGAAGCTCCAAACAACTGCAAGGGCAGAAAAACAAATAAAGCAAAAATGAAAAAAGCCCCCCAAGCCCCCATTTGTTTTAACACATATTTTAAATTTAAGTCTGTTTTTTTTCAATCTGTTCTACCATAAACAAACAGGGAAAGGTTTAACAACCCAGAAGTTAGAAACTTGTTACAGACCACTTCTAGCTTCTGAACAACACACAAAAACACAGAGGCACTGTAAACATATTCACTGTAAACAAAATCAGCTTTGTTTTCTTAAGTTTTAAAGTGCTCTTCACATAATACATTTAAAATAAAAAGTAGCCATTAACCCAAAAAGAATCACTTGAAACAGCAGAGAAACACCTATTTCAAGAACTCCCAACATCGTAGGCTATACAGAAACGGGTAATTTACCAAAGCAGAGATTTAAATGTACTTCTTCGTAACAAAAACCATTTGGAAATATTTAAGTTACAGAAAAGTTCAAACCAAAACTTTAATAAAAGTTTTTACTTGTAAATCAGCATTCTTTCTTATATATGCAAAATATATAATCTACGGGAGTTGAAATGACTCTTTTAAAAGAGGCAATTCTAGTAATTTAAGGATGATCAAATCCACAGAGAATCTACTTTGCAGCATTCTAAAACCTGAATTTTACAGCACGAGATGTTGCACATTTACACTTATTCGAGAGACTCGTTCATTTTACTACACAACGTATTACAACTAAAACATTACTCCCCCGCTGTCTCGTTCATGCGGTAGTCCCTCAGAAACAAAGTACCTAAGAAGTAAATAGACATTTAATCAAGTAAATCTTGACACCCTCTTTAAAATCAAATCGATACAAGATGCTTACCACCACGAGCTGGCTTCTATTACAACCTGGGTAAAAGAGGAGAAAATGGCCAGAGCCACTATGAGGTACTGAGAAGCCATTGTCCTGCCAACTGTCCCCAAAGCACCTCCTTGGATTAATACCGCAGTGGATTTCTAGAGGGGGGAGAAAAAGGATCAGATCGTTTATTGCTCCTCAGACCATTTTCCAGCATTCAAGTTTAAACAACGGAAGTATCCGGGCCCCTCTTAACTTGCCTCTGACTCGCCTGCCCTTCTCCCCGCCGAGGCTCTGGGGCCAGACGCAGGCACGTCGCGGCTCCCGCTCCACCGGACAGAACCCACCCCCGCACCCCCACCCCCCGCGGACACCGCCTTCCCGGGGCGGCCG
>NW_010300685.1:3098-4092 GCF_000700745.2 Antrostomus carolinensis | reverse complement strand
CCCCCAGCAGCACCCCGGGGTCCTGCCGTCGTTCACCAGCTGCATGAGCAGGGAGATGGAGTCGCGGTTCCTGGCTCGGAGCTTGTCCATCTCCTGGCCCAGCTGCAGGAGGCTGACAGAGGCCAACTGAGGGACAGATCCTGCTCAGCGCTGGGGACAGTGGCCACCCCAGGAAGGTGCCCACCCCCCACAGTCACTCTCACCAGCAGGAACTCCTTGAGGTGGGTCTCGATGTTCTTGTTGTGGACGGTGAAGAGCGCGGCCGACACCTGGATGATGGCCTTGGCCAGGCAGTGGATGTTGTTGTTGTAGCCTGGGGGCAAAAACGGGCCGGGATGTTGTTGTTGTAGCCTGGGGACAAACACGGGCAGGTTGGGGACATGGGTAGGTTGGGGACATGGGTAGTCTGGGGACAGCACTGTCCCACTGTGCCCACCTCCCTTGGCTGCAGCCCTGTCACTCCTGGGGTCCTGCTGTCCCCACCAACCCTCAGCTGCACCAATGACCTCAGAGGTCCCAGTACACACCAGGGTCATGGTGATGGGGACACAGAGCCAGGGCTGGGGACACGGGGACATGGCCAAGACTCACCGTCCACCTCGGTGTTGTAGACAGACGCTGGGTCAGAGGCCAGCAGGGGAAGGGACACGGCCACGAAGACCAGGAGCAAGCAGGCCACCTTGTAGTCCTCCTCTGGGGACGAGCCATCTGCCAGGGAGGGAGGTGACACTAGACAGGGGGTCCCAGGGAGGTGGCACAGGGTGGAAGGAAGGTGAGCTGGGCTGGGGGACTGTGACAGGGTGACAGATCTCAGGGACAACCCCTGGTGACCCCAGCAGACCCCTGTGGTACCCGTCTTGCTGCCAGCGAGGACGTTGACCAGCGCGGGGTCAACCTCGCAGGGGATCCCCGCGGCCGAGGCCAGCTCAAAGATGCTCAGGGTGACCTGGGGGGACAAGGACACGCAGGTTCAGGGGTGGGGACACAGGGGGGA
>NW_010300685.1:2617-3074 GCF_000700745.2 Antrostomus carolinensis | reverse complement strand
GGGACACAGGCACGGGGGGGACCATGCAATGCCACACGGTGCCACACGATGCCACGCAGCACCATGCAGTGCCACACAACGTGGCAGGTACAGGACAGCAGCAACCAGTCCTGCTTGGGGACAGTTGTCCCAAGCACTGGAGTTGTCACCCTGTCCCCATCCCGCTCTGTACCCACCTGGATGTCGGTGTCAGGGGTGACAACGTCCGTCAGACACTCGATGGGGCCCATCAGGAAGGGGCAGTGGTGGGAGAAGACCTGCAGAGAGAAGGTGGGTGGGTGCTCAGGGGGCTCCTGCTGACCCCTGGGGCTGTGGGACCTGTGGGTGGGGGGTCCCATGGGATGGGGGGGACACACGTGGGGTGGGGGACACCCACCTCCCGCAGGCCCTGCTGGGCCATGGCACGGAAGCTGAGGATCTCCCCGATGATGGTCATGCGCTTCAGGACGTTTTCAGC
>NW_010300685.1:1900-2113 GCF_000700745.2 Antrostomus carolinensis | reverse complement strand
CCCATCCCTACACCCCTCACCTGAGACATCAGAGAACTCAGCGGCGCTGAAGTGGGTCTCACCCTCCCGGGTCACCGTGGTGAAAGCCTGGAGAGCCGGGGCCAGGACGATGGTCCCCGTGCTGGCCTGACGCAGCAGAGCCTCCAGGTACCTGTGGACACCCAACAGCTGCCACCATGGCACCATGGAGGGGGGTGTCACCTCCCACCAGGG
>NW_010300685.1:1318-1733 GCF_000700745.2 Antrostomus carolinensis | reverse complement strand
ATGGAGGTCACGGAGGTGTTGAGTCCCACCAGCCCCTCCGAGGGACGGGCCACCTCCTGCGTGGCTTGGCTGTAGCCAGCCATGGCCACAATGGCTCTGTGGGGACAAGAAGGGGGGTTGTCTGGAGAGCGGTGGTCAAATGTCCCCTCCCTGGCAGTGCCCAAAGGCCACCCCTGCCACATCCCACGTCCCCAGCGTGGTCCCTACTTGGTGAAGCGAGTCTCCAGGTAGCTGCTGAGGTACTCGGCTGGTGTCACCGTGTGCTCAAAGATAGTGAAGTTGGGGACGTGGTTGAGGCTCAGGGACAGCTCGGCCAGTATCAGGTGCAGCTTGTCCATGCTGGGGTGGGGGGGACAAGCACCATCAGCCACATCACAACCCCGTGGGGACAACCCCATGGTCACCCCATGCCCCT
>NW_010300685.1:0-1229 GCF_000700745.2 Antrostomus carolinensis | reverse complement strand
TGGCTCTCGGCCCCCGGCTTGTCCCGCTCAGGCTCCCCCTTCTTGGTCGGCTGCTTGAGGTTCTTCTTGTTTCGGGCTTTGCTGACGGTGGAGGCACAGTGCTTGGGCAGCAGCTGGCAGCCGTGGACAACAGGTTACCATGAGCTGTGACACTGAGGACAGCCCAACCAGGACCTCCAGCACCAGAGACCACCATCCCCAAGGTTGAGTTGGGAGGACACCTTGCCAGGTCTTCCCTGCTGCCCCAAGGCTTTGGAGAACGTGGAAGCCGAGGAAGCCACAAAGCTCTCAGGGACCAAGGAGGCCAGAGAGACCCCAGAGGCCAGGATACTCCAAAGGTCATGGACAAGAAACCACGAAGGCCACAGAGACCCCAAAGGCTACAGAGATCCTGGAGATCACGGAGAACCCAGAGACCCCAATGGCCACAGAGGCCATGAAGACATCAAAGGCTACAGAGATGCTGAAGGTGATGCAGACCTTAAAGGCCATGGAGACCCCAAAGACCATGGAGACCTCAGAGTTCCTGGACACCCCAAAGGCTACTGAGATGCTGAAGGTGATGGAGACCTCAAAGGCCATGGAGACCCCAAAGACCATGGAGACCTCAGAGGTCCTGGACACCCCAAAGGCTACTGAGATCCTGAAGGTGATGAAGACCTCAAAGGCCATGGAGACCACAGAGGTCATGGAGACCTCAAAGACCATGGAGACCCCAGAGGTCCTGGAGACCCCAAAGACCATGGAGACCTCAGAGGTCCTGGAGCTGTGACCCTCACCTGCTCGCTGAGGTTGTGCTGCTCAGCACAAGCATCCATGATGCAGGCACTGGCCTGTCGGGCCATCTCCTCCAGGAACTTGTTGCACATCCCCAGGGCTACAGCCTTCAGGTGAGGATACTGCAGGGGGGGAACAGCCACGGCACCGTCACCGCACCCCACGTGGTCCCTCTGCAACGTGCCACCAGCTGCCCCTAGACCATGGGGCTGCCCTTGTCCCCTACCCACCCTCCAGAGCTGCACCCCTGTGTCCCCCGTGTCCCCTGGGGGGGCAGCAGGACCCACCTCCTCTGGGCACATGGGGTGGCTGCAGCGGGAGAAGTGGCTGCAGAGCAGGGGGAAGGCGACGCTGTAGCGCAGCATCGAGGGCTCCTCCATGGTCACCACAAACATCTTCTCCACGGGGCGAGGGTAGAAGCTGCAGGGGTGGGGGCAGAGGGGCAGAAGAAG
>NW_010300684.1:2792-4459 GCF_000700745.2 Antrostomus carolinensis | reverse complement strand
CCAATCCAGGCAATTCTGGGATTCTGTTTTACTCCATTTTTTTCAATTATCAGGTTGTTTAGAAGGCCCAGGACTCTGCCTGCCACAACCCCCAAACCCCATGTGACCTGGGGGAACCTGCCCTTGTGGACACTTCTGCTCCCTCGCTGGAGCTGTCCCAGCAGTCGGATAAATGCCACATCCCAAACCCTGTGGTCCTTGTCAAGTTGGCAACCGCCGCAGCCATTCAAACCTGGTCCCACCAGCAGCTTTCTCTGCAATCACCTGAAAGCCACCAGGTTCACCGGGGCTGTTGGCTGGAGGTGACAGAAAGCAGCTTGTACCTGGAAACACAGGAGTGAGGAGGTTTGCTTCACTCCAGCCCCTGGATGTCCCACCTGTGCTCATGCTGGAGCATCCCTGGGGCTGGCATCCAGCGGGATCTGAGGTGGGAGCTGTGCCAAGAGCTGTGTCCTCACTCCACTGCGGTGCTGACTGGGTGCTGACTTTTTTTCCCAGGGCTGCAGACCAGTTTGTAACCAGTTTATATAAAGGAACGAACTTAAGGACACTGGGGAACAAGGCAGGAGGCTTTATTGTTCCTGTTGGACCTCTTTTAGGTGGGGCTGGAAGCAGAAGGACCAGCCCACAGCACCCACCAGGTGATGCACACAGATGCCACATTTCGTGCACTGCCCTTAAATCCCGGTTGGTGTTGAGCTCATCCCGACCCCTGGGTTTGCTTGTCAGGCTTTGTGCCCCCCATGCTGCTCTGGGAAGTGGTGGAGTCCCCATCCCTGGACATGTTTGAGAATCGTGTAGCTGTAGCACTCAGGGACATGGTTTAGTGGGCACGGTGGGGATGAGTTGACAGTTGGACTGGAGGATCTTGGAGGTCTTTTCCAACCTTAATGGTTCTGTGACCCTGTGTTCACCATAACCATGTCACTTAAATACCAAATGGCAACTTTCTCTCAGGGAAAACCCCAGTATTGCCCAAATTTACCACCTCCAAGCCAATGGTACCGTGGGCATCTAAGCCCAGGAAGCACCAGCAGTGAAATCTGGGGTGTGTCAGGGGTGCTGCTCACACACAGGTTTATAAAACCCATTTCCATTTCAATCCATGAAATTGGATGAATCCGTGAGTGGCGTAAGGGTGACTCAGTCCTGACTCACCCAGTGTCACTGCTGAGTCACACCCACCCACTCACCCACCCACCACCCTGCGAGGAGCTGCATCCACCCACTCCCCGTCCCCTCCGACCCTCCCAGTGCTGCTCCCGGGCAGGAAAACAAACTCCAAACCTGAAATTTCATCCAAAAAAACCCCAAAAAGCTGCTGGTCCCCAGCCATGGAGAAAAGAGCAATTTTCTCTCCACTGCTGCTGGGTTTAACGGTGACAGAAAAGCAGGAGATGGAGCAGGTTGGACATGTGGCAGGTGAAGGACGCTTGGTGACCCAAACTCAAAGCCACCAGGAGAAGGCAACGGGTTTTGCTGGAGCATCTGTTGCTATAGAGAACCTCACGGAGCCTGATTTTATGCAAAAACTTCTTTAACCGTTATCATTACAACCATGTAAATGGCAAACACACAAAAAGTGTCAAATAATCCAGACAGCGTAAAAAGGAATGACTTTTTTTTTTCCTTCCCCCCCCAAAAAACCCCCTTGCATACAAAAAACC
>NW_010300684.1:2390-2598 GCF_000700745.2 Antrostomus carolinensis | reverse complement strand
CCCCGACCTCCACCTCCATCCCACGCCGGAGCTGTCCCCAGCGCGGGTCCCCGTGGCTCCTGCCAGCGCCGCAGCCACCCCAAGTGCTCAGTTCTCAACCCAACCAAACCCCAACGGTGGCCATCAGAACTCCAAGGGCCGGGAACAGCCCATGGGAGCCGCTTTCCTGAGTGTGCTCACGGCAAGAGCGGCTTTAGCCAAGGGGCTG
>NW_010300684.1:0-2352 GCF_000700745.2 Antrostomus carolinensis | reverse complement strand
CTAGTTATTTGTCCTGCTGAGTTGTCACCTTCGCCTTCCCTTTCTCTCCCCATCCAAAGCGCTGACGCTGGGCCATGTCCTGGCCACCCCCAGTGCCACAGACCCACCGTGGCCGCACCTTCAGCTGCGGCGAGAGGCAGAGACGGAGAGAGGAGAGGTCTTCTCCTCCTTGATGATGCTTTGATGTGTTGAAGTGAGAGCATCACTCCAAGGAGAGCAGGGATGTTCCTGGCTCCCAGCCAACTCAGGTTGCTTTGCACCCAGGACTTTTCCAACTCTCACTGGTAGGACCAGGGAGCCTGTGTCTGCCTAGTCCAAAGGTCACTGAAACCCACTGGTGGCTTCCCCCAGGCTTGGGAGGGGACTGAGGACCTTGCTGCTCATTCCTTTTTTGCTAGAGCTTGGAGAGGAGGAACCTCCCCAAATTCTTGTTGAACACTACACACCAAGCACCAGGTGATGGGTTCTGTGCGTTTGATGGCTCTCCAAAATTAGAGCAAACCACCTTTTTATGATGTGAATACTGCAAAACAGCCCCAACATGTGCTGGGTGAGGAGCCTGGGCACATGTCCAACACCATGTGCAAAGGATGTGTGCCCAAAATGAGGAGAAAAAGGTCCAAATGAGGCAAAAGAAGTCTCAAAACACAAACACAGAACATCCCTATGGCACCGCTCCTCGAAGAGTCACTCGGCTCCACCCAACACCCCAGCGAGGTAGCTAGTGGGGTTCTCCCTGCTCTGTAGAGGGATGGCTGGAGACTGCAGAAGACGGGATAACCAACAGAGCAGGGGGTGCAAGAGAAGCTGAGGGTGCTGTGGTCCAGCTGGCTACATGGAAACAGAGCTGGGGTGCTGCCTTGGATGTTCTCCCTGCTGCTAATGGAAAGCATCTCATACATACAAGGGAAAAACCACCAACCTGATAAACCCCACCAAGTAACTTAGAGGAAGTTTTCTGCTGGGCTTCCAGGTAGGCTCCAGATCAGGTTACGTCACTGAAGCAGCCCGTGAGATAAAAAATGATTTCCAAGGTCTCCTTAGAACTTCTGCCCAGGCTCTCCACTGAAGGGATGGCAATCCCACCTGCAGCCACCCCTTCCAAACAGCAGAGTCAAATACAGCACATCTGGACTGGTTTATTTCCTGCTGCTTCCATGGACCTTCCTTCCCCTGATGACATCCTTTCGGCTGTAGGGGTGAAGTAGATACTGGGACCAGGAGTTTGGACCAGCTCTTTCAGTAGGGTAAGCTGTCCCCAGGTCCATGCACATACGCCAAGGACCCTAAGACCTTGGCATAGGCAGGAAACAGGCCACCAGGACTTGGGGAATGAAGGGCAAGTGGGCATGTGGGCACCCATCGCGTCATCTCCTCAGCAGTGGGCTGTGGTGACACTGATACTCCACAATATCATCTTCCAAACCTCTGTGCCCAGGTTTCTTTCCTTGGTGGTTGACCTCTAGATGGGCTAAACCAGAAGAGCCAAGATGAGGTTCTGGGTAATGTCCTCCCCCTCTTCCCAACTCCTCTGCTGTTCCCACCCTGACACTTGCTCAAAGCAAAAGTGGCCTTCAGCTTGGGCACCATGATGAGGCACCACCACAACTCCAGCAGCTTGCTAGTGAAGGCAGGAGGTTTCCCAAGGCAGAAGCTCCTTTTCCTGCTCAACAGAAAGGCAGCCAGGCCGCTCACCACCCTGGACCTGTGAGGCAAAGCCCAGCAGAAAGGTGCCTCAGCCCTGGAGACCACGCTCAACCTTCGCCACTGTCCTTGTCTCCTTGAGAACTTGGGAAGGAACCAACCTGCTGGCAGTCACACCAAGGAGACTGTAGGACATGGATGGACCCAGCGGCTGTCAGACCTCGCCTCCGAGACACCATCCACCACCACGGCAGGAGCTGGGTGCCGCCGGGCACTGCTCTGCAGAATCGCAGGGAGCAGCCTGGGCTGGCCCTGGCTGAAGATGCTGCTGCCCACAACCACGGGTGGGGGAAAAGATGAAGATCTATTGCTACAGAGGCCTTCAAAGCAACGCTGCTGGTGGCACAGATCTGGCATCTTCACGAAAGCACTTCAGACCCCTACGTCTTGCACCCACTTCTACGGCTGTGGAAGGAAACCCACAGCACACACCCCCCCCAGCCTGCCTGTCCCAACGGGGCGCGGGGAGCTTCGAGGAACAGAAGGTGAAAGCGCTTTCCAATGTGTCCGTAGGAAGATGCAACCTCCATTTGCTGGTGCTTCCTGGCGCTGGCAGCCACCGCTCCATCTCCTCGCCGGGCACTCGTACCCAAGCACAGCTCGGCAGGTGACGGCTGCTGTGCTGTCACCCTGACATGGCCCTGCTGA
>NW_010300683.1:0-6123 GCF_000700745.2 Antrostomus carolinensis | reverse complement strand
AAAGTCTGGAAGCCTGCAGGGGAAATTAGAGTTTCCTTCTGCACTTGCAGAAAATGGCAAGAAATGCTGAGATGATGGAAAACAATGGGCTGATGAGGGAAAAGTTCTGTGGCTGCTGCTTTTGCCCCATCTTAAGTTTTTCCTGTTTAGTGTCACAATAGCCCGTGCCATTCTCTTCCCGGAGAGTAATTAGTTCTGTCTATTTGATTTTAAAATCAAGAAGAAAGAAATTTAAATAAATTGCACCAATTTCTAAAGTGGGAAGAAAGTAGATAATGACATTGCTACTTAAATGGTAGAGGAAAGTCCTTGCTGCATGAGGGGTGCGTGCTAGCATGTAGACTTATCATGCATTTAATTCAGAAAAAGAGCTCAAGTAGATGAACACATTTCATTCAAGTTTCAACTCCTCACTCTTTTGTACTGTTTTTAATTTATTTCATTTGGATTATTTTGAAATAGAAGCCTAATATTCATTTGTGTCTTCAGATGTAATCCAGTGCCAATGCACTGAGCCCTTCTACCTGAAACCATCCTGACAAATCTGTTGTAAAATCAGGTCTTAATATTAGAAATTGCTAGTGGGAAAACCACTTGAGTATCTTAACCTTGAAAATAACTAGGCTTATACAAATAGCAAGTAACAACTGCAAGAGGAAGTAATTTAACAGTGAAAACTGTGAGGAAAGTGTTACTGATAGAATAATTAAAAGAAAAAGTTCGTTTTGATTGCTTGGAATTTTTTCTACACTATGTAGACAAGGTTTGGATTTTTTTTCCTACAGTATTTATTATAAAGCAAAGACAGCATTTCCTGTAGACAAAGAGGGTAGACGCATCTGTATGTTTTAAGTACTGTATATTAGCTATGGAGAGCAACAGCCTCTTGTATGTCCACTCAGTGTGTCCTGTAGACCTAATTTTCATGGCAGCCTGGGGAAGAGTAACCCTTTATGTAAAAAACATGAGTGAAAGAAACTGTTTGATGCCAACAAGAGATAAATTCTGTATTACTTAAATGAGGTAAGGTAAATAATTCTATTATAAATCCATCAAAGTCCAATGAAAAAAGGTCAGTTTGGGATAAGTTGATAAGAATAGGGTTATGGGATCAGCTATAATGAAGAACTCTTAGGCATAGTATCTACAAATTAATACAGCTAACTACAGTTGCTTAACTATGAGTATAGGCCTGCCCGTATGTTTCTTCTCTTATGACCACAACATTCATCTTTGTGTTTGGAAGTTTTTAGAGATTACTGTTTGAAAGCCATTTCTGAATAAGGTAAAGCTGAAAATTTCAATACATGACAACCTGCTGCTAAAGTAATGGTAAATGTTCTATAATTTAACCTTGCCATAAGGGTGGCAACGTTGTAGCTGTGATCATCCAAGCTAAAACTGTAAGTCAGACAAGGGATGTGGAGAAGGTAATATATTTTATTAAGGTGGAGGATATAATTTTGGAAAACAGACAAATTCTGGGGAAGACAAACCCTCTTAAGACAGAAGTTTTGCAGGTGCCTGTAGGAGATTTTTGCTTCTAGAAGTGTCTCTTTCCCATTTTTGTTAGTTGGTTTAATAAAATATATTATTCTCTTGAGAGTTCAGACTCTTAAAAGGGTACAGACTGCTATACGCCTTATGAAAGTGGTATTATTACAACAGCTTATTCTTCTACATCTTTTTTTACTGTTGCGGAGCTCAACAGAAAATTTTGTAGCAGATGCATGTATTCATATTTGTGCATATTATGCAATAGAGGTTTAAGAGAAAAATATACAAAACAAGAACAGTATGGGTTACTCATCTTCAAGGCAATAGAAACAAGACAAGAATATTGAACTGCTATTTCTAACTACTATCAGTTAGAAAACAAACAAACAAAAAAACCCAGCCCAGACGCAATTTTGTAAAGGACCTTGTAGCGGTCTTCTGCAGACTGTTTCATGCTAAGTCTGGGCATGAAAACACCACGTCCTTTGCTACAAGTTTAGGAAGACCCAGCAAGATCCCCGCTAAGGGCTACTGCACAGGTGCATGGATGAACAACAACCCAATAAGGAATTTAAGAGCTGATTTAAGATAAAAGAATCACATTTGTTACGTAATATTTATATGCTACTTTTATTGCATTATATCCTCTGTAGGTCACTGAACTCAGGATTGTGAAGAAAAATTAAGGGAGTTCCAGTGTGGATGGACTCCACTCTTCGGGGGGAGTCCCCCCTGCCATTATGACAGATGCTTGTGTTCACATACTATAGCAAAACAAATGCTGGAGGGGGACATTCTTTACTGTGAGGGTGGTGAGACACTGGAACAGGTTGCCCAGAGTGGTTGTGGATGGCCCCTCCCTGGAAGTGTTCAAGGCCAGGATGGATGAGGCTTTGAGCAACCTGGTCTAGTGGAAGGTGTCCCTGTTCACTGCAGGGGGGTTGGAATAGATGACCTTTAAATGTCCCCTCCAACTCAAACCACACTATATATTCTATGACACTGTAACTGAAAGAAGTTTATGTTAGTGATAAGCTGCTATTTTCATTTCATAAGCTGCTGTATGTAGTTGGTTATCTGATCATTTGAGCCTACCCATTTTCTAATTTTATATCATATTTGCCCAGGATATAACTGTTGCTATGTTTCATTTTTAGTTACAGTAATATATCTTTCTCAAGAATATCTGCTAAAAAAAAAAAAGACTACCCAGGGCTGTTTCATCAAATCATAACATAGGTCACATGCTTTTAGACAGCAATAAGTTCGAAGCCATTTATCTCCACTTAGATATATTAATAAAAATATGCCTGATTGATAGGTTTTTAGAGGAGTTTAAAGAATTAGCAAATATTAAAGGAGATAAAAAACATTGCAAAGTCAGACTTGCAGCCTTCTACACGTCTTCCAATTAGCAGTAAAGAAATTAGTGAACATCTTCCCTTATGTATACCTACACAAGATCCTTTCGGGGGAAATACCTACAAACGTGACATCATACTATCTTCCTGAAGATGTAACAGATCCAAGAATTGGTCAGTGTGTATAAACAATGACCACAGTGTCACCAATAGTTCGCTGAATCAGATACTTATTCTGCTAAACAACATGACTTGTGTGAGGATTCTGCTATAAAGCAGTCTCAATTTTTCATACAGTTTTGAATGTGGGTCTTGAAACACCGTGTAAACAGTGATAACTGGTTCCTTGTTAGAAAACTTCTGAAAGCAGAACAGTTCTAAACAGACCAAATGATGAGGACAGGAAAACAACACTTATGTTGACACATCTTCAAGTGTACAGCAACACACAAAATCTCTATTTGATCAAGGGGAAGAGTACCAAGCAAGTATGAGCAGTGGAATTCACTACTGCTTGTAACAAAGCTAGAAAACTCACCATAAAAACTAAAGGGGGACTTTAAAATTTACTTTTTTTTTTTTTTTTTGTGGTAATGCTCCTAAAGCTTTAAACTCAACAACACCCAGCTTTTTGGTCTGTCTATCATAGAGATATAACTAGCATGGAGATATAACAGCTGTTGTGATGTAGGCTCGGCGCGCTTTCTCCCACAGTTTTTCTTATCTCCCTTCCTGCTATATGAAAGATCATGCTTCACTATGAAAGAAAATAAAATATTAATAAGCTATATAACTTATACCATTATAAAGTTTAGATAAATTAAATTAAAATAATCAGAATGTTTTACTACCAAAAAGAAATATCTGAAATACCAGGAAGTCTTCTAGAAGTTTTGATTGGACATTGAACATACATGGAAGTTACAATTGCTTTTTGTAGTTACCAGTTCTTTTTAAAGAAGTTCAAGCAATCATGTGACCAACCTCATTCAGTTTCTTGATTAAAATCACAATGACTCAATAGATCAAGGACTGTGAAAAGGAACAAGTTTAACAATTTCAGCACTGCCTGTTTTTATATCACTTTTGTTCACAACTGATAAAACAATTTCTTGTATTGGTTTAAACCTCATTGTTCTTTCTGCTTCTCCTAGAGAGGTACCAAAACTTGGAAAAATTAAAGGACTTTATCAAAACTTCCCATCATCCCACTCTAGAGACATTTTTAATAAGACTATATGCTCTTTGCAGTGTCCCAACCAATGGTGCAACAATTCAATCATAAAGAATTTCACAGCAGAATTTCTACAGCCTGGAAGATTTACTCTAGTCTTTATTTCCACAATTCAGTGTATATATGGTGAAGACTTTTATGCTCCTAGTGTCTTTTCCCACACTTTATATTCTTTCCCAGGAAATTAATTAGAGTGATGGGGGCAAGGAATCTACTTTAGCAGATATGAAAAATGGGCTCTGAGTATTTTTCTTTTGGATGAAAATAAGTTAGTATTTCTTGACTGAAGATCAGCAAAATTTCTTGTAAAGGGATTTCTGTTATAAGCTGCTTTTTTCTTTTCTATTTTAGGACATGGTTAAGAAACATCTCTTTCTACTTCATCATGCCCCATTGTGACTATGTCGTTCCAGTGATTCCTCTGCAAGAAGCTTATGACACTTATGTGGATTTTATTAAAGAAGTCTATTAAAGAAGTAAAAGAGAAACTGGAGTCGGATAACGTTCTTCTCTTCTAGTGTGTTTGGTTGAGCAATATGTGAATTTGCGTGATGAATAGAGCTACATTGTGTTAGGAAATTCCATGTGCTGTGGAAGACGAACTGGGGCACTCCTGGACTCCTGCGTACCTGGCTCCCTGGAGATAAGATTGGCTGGGAGTCAGTGATCACTCACACCCTTTGTCTGAAAGATTTAAGGATATTGGTATCTCTGTCACGATGATTTTACAGTACTTATTGGAAAAAATATATCTGTGGAGCTATTGAAAGTTTAAACGGAGGTATGGGAAAGAAAAGCAGAATGATTTTTACTGGTAATAGCAAGAGATGTACTGCTATCATATGTTTTATAAATTTAGAAGATCTAATTGTCCTCATATGAAGTGTTACTTTTAGAAAGACTACTGTCCCTTTTAAAGAATTAAAATGAAGACCCTATAAAGGACCTCAAAGACATATCTGGAAACAACAGATATAACTCAATTAACCTTTATTTTAGTAAAAGTGCTTTCTGCTTCAAAGGCTTATAGATAGATGTATATAGAAGTATTGGAGAAGTATGCAAGGAATAGTAAGCAGGATATTTATTTGATCCAGTGTCACATACATAGCTAGTGAATGAGAAAGAAAGGGCAGTCCTTTGCACACCCATATTCGGGAATGAGAGACTGATTGGTCTTTGCAATTTCAGGATAGTGGAATTTAATATTCCCTCCCTCACTTTCGTACCAGCAATAGCAATTCATTAGAAGGGATTGTGGTCCAAAAATCAAAAGGGTGATTTCAAGACAAGCATGAAGAAACTCAAGGCTGAAATTCCAAAACCCGTATGTTAAATTACAAAGTCAATGTGGGTTTGGAGAGGTAATTAAAAAAGTTGTTTGTTGGGGTTTTTTTTAAAGGAAACGTAGTGGTATATTTTTAGACTGCTGGTTCAGTTCTATTGACTTTATTTTCTTTGTAAATCAAATAGGGAATAACACTACTGTATAACAAATCAGTTCCAGAAAAGAAAGTCAAGAAAACAACACACAAGAAAGCTTCTCTCACAGCAGGGATCGCATTTACTGCTGCTGTACTTTAGCTCCTTTGCTAAAGGGTTAGCTGGCTCTTGTTATTTTTCTGCTGCTGTTGCTGTTTCTCAAATTAGGCTGACAGCTCAGTTTCCACAGTCTACATCTTTTCATGCTGAGAAACTCAGTAAAATGGTCTAAAAATTGTACTGCCCATGCAATGGGTCAAAAGTTATCTACAAGTATTAGATCTTGGAAACATGAACAAAATGGAATGTCAGCTGTATTTCCACACCCCAGAAAAGTCACTGAAGACAAGTAAGCAGAAAGGCAACCACAGAAGAGTCTAAAAAGATCTGTGAAAAATATTTTTTGCAGTTTAATGGGCTTTAATAACCAAGCAAGACTTCTGTCAGGAACCAAATAAAAAAAACAAACCTTAAAGCACTTTAATGAACTATATGCTGCTTTCCCCTTTGAAACCTTACTCCGTGGCTTGGAGATCCCTAACAGTAGGG
>NW_010300682.1:0-10680 GCF_000700745.2 Antrostomus carolinensis | reverse complement strand
CCTGTGTTGGTTTTTTAATTGTACTTAAAATTTAAATAATTAGCTTTATGTTAACCTCCTGTAAGAAAATTTATTTGTGAGGGGTAAGATCCACAGTTCAAATTCTGCCATCCCAGAAACCTGGTGAAGGTTTCAAACACAGACTAAAATTAATCTTTAACACTTGAAAACCTACTTTTACACTGATCACAAGGAGTTAGCATCCCTAGGAGAGCTGAACTGGAATAGCTGTCTCAGAATTAGTCAATGTATGGCAGTGCAGTAGGAGAGCAGCAGAATTTCCAGTGCCTGTTTCTTGTCAAAATAAGATATAGAAGACAAATTCTAAGCTAAACTATTGTGGCAATCCTGTAACTTTTCCCCAGGGCATGTCCCATAAGACCAAAGCCATTTCAGCAAGTCTGTAATTGGACAATTACCTTTTTCCAGCCTGTAAATGCTGACTCGGGGACTTGTCTCCCATGAATCTTTTTTTCTAACAAATGACATGTGCATATTTATTTCATAATCATCACTATACATGCAGAAAAAAATGTCTATGTACCATTTCTTATGGCTAAAAATGTGTTACAGTCATAATTTGTTTCAGTCTCTCAGTGACCCAGTGGATTAGTGCACTTAAAGGCTTTTACTTCTGGAGACCTGGGTTCAAATCATTTGTTTGAGTTGACAAGGGAAATGCATTGGTCTCAACATATTTCCTACCAGATATTTGTACACAGCAACAATCAACCACATAATTCAGTATGATTGGTAAGCTCTATCCAGAAAAGCCTTTTTACATCTAAAGCAACAAGATAGAATTCAGATTCTAGTTGAAGCACTGTAGCTACTCACAGGGATGAAGGTGGAAGAAAAAAAGAAAAGAAATACATTTTCTAGCGCATATAGTTTATTTCAGTTAAATTTTTTTAGAAGACTTGAGCTTTGCAGTCCTTTTTCTGGTAAAATTCCCCTAAAGAAAAGAAATAATTTTAACTGGAGATTATTTGCTTGACTGACCCTGTAGTTTTTGTGACTTGTAGTCAAAGTGAAGGGAGCACTATGAATATATTTGTTCAGTCATTGAAATCTCAGTAACTCTCTATTACTAAATGTCCAAACGTCCATGAGTCACAATTACCACACACCAAATATGCATTTTGTGACAACAGCCAAAAAAAACCCCAAAACGATAGACATTTGCAATGTGGAGGCATAAGTTCTAAACATAAGAAATAATGTTCTATTTATTGTAAGTAGCATTTTGATTTTCTGGGTCAAAAAATGTAAAAAGGACTTTGACTAAACCACTCATTTTGTGGTCACAATCAGTAGTGTTTGAAGTTTAACTACATGATTTGTGTCTGCAATCAGGTATCTGGATATCTAAATACTCCAATTTCTTGCACCTGTAATTGATTGCCAGTGCAAAACTAGAAGGTGCATTTAAAAATGTAGCCTGCAATGAAAAACAGAAGGATGCCAAATGCAGAAAGTTGTTCTGTACTAAAGTGCCAAAGTAGTCCCCAATGAGTATTGTTCGAGTATGACACCAGGTAAACAGTATCTGCCAATCTCATAGTACGAGCAGACACAATCCATTAAGTGGAAAAGGAAATGGTAACTGAAGAACAAGGAAGGAAGCAGATTAATTAAAATAATATTTTGTAAATAATAATCAAACCCTCTTATTTTCATTCTTTGTATGTTTGCAGACTACTGCTTTATGGACGTGAAATTGTAGTGACAGTTATGCTGTGTTAGATACTATGTAAGTAAAAAAAAAAAACTGTGAAACTTTAAAAAAATTAGATATCTGGGACTTCATAAATCTATTATGTTACTATCTACAATTTAGGGTTTAAAAAATCTGGCCTATAATTCCCACTTTCCTGGAATTTATGATCCCATTCTCATTTTGATAAATTTCGTTGCATGCAGGGTATATAGGTATGCAGGGGCTGTTTTTTTATTTCATGTTTTGACATTTGATTGTAAATATTGTAAATATTGTAAATATTTTGCTGAATAACTTCAGCAAAAAGGAAGTATTTTAGCATATATGAAAAAAAAATCTGAATATTCAGTATCAATATTTAATCACTATCTATTCTGGGTTTCTTTTTTCGTAGTTACTTTACTTTTCCCTGTCCACATCCAAAATTTTATAGTGAAAAACTGTGTTGCTCTGTCAGTTTGTTTTTAGCAATTTTAAAAAATTGTTTGTTTTAAATGTGTATCAGGCTTACAAAAACCACACATATCTAGGTGTAAAAGCCCTGTAATGAGTTTGTGCAGGCATATCAAATAAGGATATTTATGGACAAGGTCAAATAAAAAAAAAGAGCTATGTGTATGAAATTTCATTGGGGTAAGTATAGTGAAAGAACAGAAAAAGGAAAAATGGGGTTTTTTATAACAAGTTAAGATTGTTATGAAGTATTTAATTATGAAAAATCATGTGGTGTTTTTTGTCTTTTACATTCTAAGCCCTTTTTGTCATAGGGTAAATATGGTAAGAATTGGACAGCTAGACTAACTGAAAATGACAACAGAGGAAAGGACAAAGAAAAAAGTCTGTTGTAATTTAATTTTTAAAAGTACCATCATTTATTTTCAGCTGGCATTCAATTTTCAATACAGTCATTTTAAAATGCATTACTGTTTAGTTTTGAATGTTATGGTAATTTGGGAATTGACTTAGCTTTTCTCAGAGTTACAGATATGAGGCATATTAATGAACATGAGTTTCAGATGACAAATGGTGCTTGAAGTTTCCATGTCTTTTAATTCATTTTTGATTACAACATGGATATTTTCTGAAATATAGATGGCATTTGCCAGCCAAAATGGTCATCTGATTTCAACATACAATGTGATGCTTTAGCGAAATTTGAACTTTGGAGTGATTTAAAATTCATGGGTAATAGTGTTATAAAGGTTGTGTTCCCTGGTTCAGAATGCAATAAACTTCAGGATAGTATTTCCTTTGCAGCCACTCTGAACCTTCGGTCTATTTCACTTACGGATTTTTTAAAAAATATATTTTTTTTTAATGAATGCTATGCTAACCTGTGAATTCCAGCCGAGCTTCATTGTGCTCACGTTGTCAGAAGCAGGTGCTGGTGCATAAGGATTTTAGTAAGGCAAAGAAAGTGAGTGGCATAAACTGAATTGTATTTGTTTAGAACACAATAGAAATATATTTATGCCTACCCATTAAAAGCTAACACATGCAGATTAAAATGAATTTGGGGGAAAATAAATTAATTTTGTTATATACTTGCAAACCCAGGATTATATTTATAATAACCAATCTGGTTCAGTTAATGTGAAATAATTGAAAACAAAACATTAAAAACTGGATTTTTCACATTCAATTTTTCTTATTACTTAGCTTAGAAAACATTACAACTAAAAATATTTTCAAGATTCCCAATGCTTCCAGAATGCATAAATATACCAGATGGTAGAGGGCCTTAACTGCTTCTCTCCTTTTTTTTTCAAGGTGTACAAAAGCCAAATTCTGGTCATACTCACAAAGTGAAATTAATTAATTATGCTCTCTTTAAAAATGTTTTTTTATATTGTGGTTCGTCAGTTGTCATTAAATATAGCAGGCAGACGCAGGTGCTTGTAATGGCATCTATCAATAGGCACAGACGAGTAAGTGGTGGACCAGGTCCAAGGTCCTTCCATGGAATCCTGCCTGGAGCAAAAGCAGACAGGTTCAGAGACCAGGCTAAAGACAAGGCTACAGCACAAGGCCAAAGTCTGTTCCGGAAACAGGGCCAGAGACAAGGCTGCATATAACATATATACAAGGGGTCCAGATGACAAGCTACTTACAACACAGGGCCAAGGTCTACCCATGATACAGGGCCAGCGGCAGGACTGGAGACAGACATCCAAAATAAAACTAAGGCAGCGACTCGCCTTGCTCCTCCTTAGAATCATAGAATGGTTTGGGTTGAAGGGACCTTAAATATCATCTAGTTCCAGCACCCCCACCATGAGCAGGGACACCTTCCACTAAACCAGGTTGCACAAAGCCTCATCCAACCTGGCCTTGAACATTTCCTTGCCTGACTTCTTTGGGCAAACTGTTCCACCATCACAGGAAAGAATTTCTTTCTCAGATCTCATCTCAGTCTCCCCTCTTCAAGTTTAAAGCCATCATCCCTTGTCCTGTCACTCCCTGCCCTTGTCAAAAGTCCCCCTTCAGCCTTCCTGTAGCCCCTTCAGGTACTGGAAGGCCACTAGAAGGTCTCCCTGCAGCCTTCTCTTCTCCAGGCTGAACAGCCCCAACTCTCAGCCTGTCCTCATAGGAGAGGTACTCCAGCCCTCTGATCATCCTGGTGGCCCTCCTCTGAACCCGCTCCAGTAGGTCCATGTCCTTCTTGTGTTGAGGGCCCCTGAACTGGATGCAGTACTCCAGGTGAGGTCTCACAAGAGTGGAGTAGAGGGGGAGAATCACCTCACTCAATCTGCTGGCCATGCTTCTCTTAATGCAGCCCAGGATACAGCTGGTCTTCTGGCTGTGAGAGCACATTGCCAGCTCATGTTGAACTTCTGGTCCATCCATACTCCCAAGTCCTTCTCCTCAGGTTTGCTTTCAATCCATTCTCCAACCAAACAGTATTTATGTTTGGGACTTCCCTGACCCAGGTGCAGGACCTTGAATTTGGCCTTGTTGAACTTCATGAGGTTAGCACAGGCCCACCTCTCAAGCCTGTCAAGGTTCTTCTGGATGGCATCCCTTCCCTCCAGCATGTCAACCAAACCACACAGCCTGATGTCATTGGCAAACTTGTTGAGGGTGCACTCAATCCCACTGTCCATGTTACCGACAAAGGTATTAAACTGCACTGGTCCCAGCATTGACCCTTGTGGGATGCCACTCATCACCGGTCTGTACTTGGACATGGAGGTTTTGACCACAACTCTTTGAGTGCAACCATCCAGCCAATTCCTTATCCACTGAGTGGTCCATCCATCTAGTCCATGTCTCTCCATCTTAGAGACAAGGATGTTATGCAGGACAGTGTCAAATGCTTTGCACAAATCCAGCATCAGGTGTTCTTCCCTTATGCACCAATGCTGTAACTCCATCACAGATGGCCACCAAATTGGTCAGGCACGTTTTGCCCTTGGTGAAGTCCTGTTGGCTGTCACTAATCACCTCCTCTTACACTCTCGAAGTATTTTAATAAGCTGATAGACAGCCAGATTCTGATATTTCACTTATTATGGGAAATTTTCTCCACATATTTTTGATACTTTAAGTCTCTTATTACATGTATATTAATATCTGAAGATATCTTTATTTTCACATCTTTCTGTGAAATGGTTCAATATATATACCATTCAGGAACATTCTCCTTGAAGGCATAAATGCAAGGTGGCTCATAAACTCAAATCATTCACTGAAAACTGGATAGGAATTTTTAGAATCTCCCAGTATTTCCTCATCAAGCATTTTACCCAATGACATCTGTGTACTTTATGGAAATAATTGTACCTCTTTTATTCCTTAAGAAAGTTTTTTAGAACATGGACTTCTTGATGGGCAGGAATTAATGGCACCCTGAGATAAAAAAGATACAAAGTATAGGCATGCTGATTCCCAAGAAGACTGTGGATTCCAGCAGTGGTATTCTTCTACCTTTGCTGCATATTTCATGTTTTCACTTTATTCAGTGGTGGTATAACATGAATATTTAATAATGTCTACAGTGGGTTTTTCAACTTTTTACACCAACTGATAGCTGTGCAATTACACCTGAAAACAGATTGGCAATACTTTAGTTTGTAATGAATCATTGAATACTTGCCCAAAAAACACTGAAAACAATGAAAAGCTTTCTCAGGTGCTGGTCAGTGCCTCTTTATATTCAAGGCTGTTAGTTGATGGCAGATGCACAGTGGCAAAGTTACTTACAGGAAAAAAAAAACCCAAAACATTTCTACCCATCAATGTTTATGGAAAATTTCTCATTAACTGAAGCTTATAGTTTCCTATGCACAGTGAACAGAAATAGGAAACTATATATTGTCTGTTCAAATAAAGTCCTAAGTATTATTGATTTGCTGTGAAACAAACTCAGGTGAGTATGAAATTTGTTTAGGACTGCAGCATACATGAAATTTAATTCACCTTAATAACTTGTAAATGCTCTGTTGACTCTGATTATTTTGAAGGAATTATTTTTGTGAGTTTCTTATATTTGATACCACATGAAGCAAATGAGCAAACTGAAAGTACTCCACAATATGATGTACTGTACTGAGAGTTTGAGAAAAAGATGTTGAATAATTACACTGGAACTTTTTAGTAGATGTCATTAATTTTACTTTGTTTCTGCTGAAGTCAACATATAGAATGTTTTACAGCATGGCAGACTATAAAACATTATATGGTTGACATCTTTCTCTATGTCAAAGCATCAAAGAACTGCAGATTTCCGTGGTAAAGAGTAGTGCAAGTGGTGAGGTGCCAGCAACATCTGTATTCAGCTGAGGTTTCTGCTGTGGAAGACTAAGTTCAAGACCCTGAAGTTAAATGCCAGATAACACAGAAGGCACGATTACCATCCAAGTCCACAGAAGGCTTAGCCTGCTAGACACCATCATTTATGCATGACACAGGATTATCACTGTGCCAAGCACAGACCACAGCAGCTATAGATGCTTCCCTTCACAAACACAGGTTGTGATGCCAACTTTATCTGCATGATCTAACCTCTACCCATTCCTTCCTAGGGTTGGGACACCAAAAACTGTCTCTCTTAGACACATATCTGTCTTTACAGGAGAATACCTCAGCCATTGAGATACCGGGTAACTGTGGGCAAAAAGAGGCTGTCCTCTAGCTTTCAGATTATTGCTGAGCAGAATCAAGATCAGTATGTCAAGAGAAAAGCAAGTTATCAAACTTAAAACTTTTTAGTCTTGCAACTGAGACAAGCATTGTTATACACAAAGTCTCAGTGTTTGCAAAAAGTGGACATGACATTTATATGCAAGTCTAAGAATTTATTGTTAGTTCACTTAACAGTTTAACAACCTAATTGACAAAAACCAAATCTCGCTTCTTATCAGTCCATCTCCAAGAACAATAATGCTTCTAGTCTAAGTTATGTAATTATTACAGAAAATCCTTCTCCACAGTTAAAAATGTTATACTTCATAATATAATTTTCTCTGATATTGCACTCACCTTCCAAAGACTTTCTGGGCCCTAAAATTGACAATCAAGAGTCACAATTCCTGAACAAGAAGTATGTGTGTGTGTGTGTGTCTGTCTGTGTGTCTGTGTGTGCTCGTGCATGTGGGTGTAATTTAGCGATTCATCAGTGTCCTGAGTCCTTTGCTAAGAGAGTTATGATGTTCATGGTGAAGATTTCTGCCTCACATAGCCTGCTCACTTGCTTCTTCTTCATTGGTTCCCAGAAAGGTCTTTGCTATCTAATTAGCTAAATACACATACAATGTCAGCTAGAGTTGCAAGTCCTCCGATGAACTTCAATTTTGGACTTCTAAAAAGGGAGTACCAGCATACGTATAATCTGAGTTAGTTTCAAGTTTGAAAATCCCTGAGGTTTTTTTCAGGTATTATTCAGCCAATTTTGTATGTGAAACTACTTTTTATATTACAGTTACAGAAAATACAAACAAAATCTATTTTGCCAACCTTGTTTGTCCTTTCCCTTCAAACTAGACATTCAAGAACATATTTGAACTGTAGATCAAGCAGTATATGGGCTTAATTACAATCCAATGGTAGAATTCATCTAAGAATACACTGAACGTTACAGTGAAAAATGTATGAAATACCCATATAAACACTTCTAATGCTTATTCATTTTTCACATAAACAAAGGTAAAATTTAAGTGTGAATTTGAAACAAATTAAAAAAACAAAAAGCAAAATGAATACAACTTGAAGTAATTTACATTTCTGTTCTCAGCTATATATATTTTTCAAAATTGTCTTATAGCAAGATGCTCAAAAGCTTAGTGCTTAAAATTAATGTACAAGTGAATTTTGAAGCCTTGGTTAATAGGAAGGAGTGCATATGCTTGAAAATCCTGTTGTAGCACTCATTTCGACTGTAAAACTAAAATTTCACAGTTGCTCTTAAAAATGCCATTATACAAATTCAAGTTCTTTAGAAACCCTTAGGTATCTGTCCCATGTTAACAAACTTAGTAGACTATATTTTTCCCTTAGAACAGTGTACCAGGAATGACAAAAGTTATTATCTGAAGATTCCTGTGCTGCTTTGCACTTAGCACACTCTTGAATTACCAATGGTATGATTCAAGATGAGAGGGATTTTTGTAATAGATATTTATTACAAACACTTACATGGAATGGTCATATTGAAAAGTCCCCATGAGAGTAGCAACACTGGATGAACCCAAATATCTGTTTGATCTAGTATCATTCTTCAGAGGTGGTCAGAGTAGATGTACAGAGAATATGAGACAAATACAGGGATATTTATTCTTCCAGTCATATTAGAATGACATTTGATGCCCCTTTCTTGTATGGTGAATAATTACTCCCTGTGCCACCCAGACTACTATTATACTCCCCTGAGCTGTCTCTTTTCCAGGTTAAAAAATCTTAGTTTATCCCACAGTTAAAATTATTTCTGTGATCATTGTCATTATTCCTATCTGTATCTTTTCTAACCATACCACATTATTTCTGGCATTGAACAACCAGAATTTACTGTATTAAAAAGCAGGCGTACCATGGATTCTTCATTTGCAAGTATTTGTCTTTCCTACCAACCCATACGATCCAGATCATTTGTTTTGGGGGGTTTTTATCACTATAGAGATTTTATGTTTCCATTATGTTTGTGAATACATAAGCAGATGTGATTAATTATATTGTGATCACATTTTTAAGGGCCCTGGCCTCAAAATCTGTTTTGACAAAACTGGTACCCACTCAAAAACTACTGTCAACATGACTATAATATGTTCTAATTTAGACCAATATTAACATTCAGATTGAAACTCCTGCTAGAAAAATCCAAAGAGTTTTATATGCACAGGGTAGCTGTAGCTATAATATGGAGATGAGAGATGTGTGAAAATGTACCCATTCATATGCCAGGAGACCTACACCCAGGTTTGCATGACTAGATCACAGTCTCATGTTTGGCTATGGACTCTAATATTTGCTGCATACTTGCTCTGCTATCCTGTATTTATTTCCCCTATACAATTAACAGGAATTATCATTTTATTATCAAATTAAAATCAGTTGTAATTTAGGCTGACGTTGATGGGACTGTCATGCAGATGAGAAACTACATCATAAAAGTCTACACAGAGACTAACTATATATCACAAAAACTCCATGTATTTAAAAAAGTGATTAATTCAATACCTTTTTGTTGCTTCAAGTAAGCAAAATGCTTCTAGAACAATATGTCCCTGTATGATGTAAAAAATTGGTGGTACAAGGGAAAAAATATTTTAATGAATTTCATTCAAGTGTCCATGGTCCACAGAAAAGCCTCTACAGTAGTATAGCTGCAAAAAATCTTAACTCTCCAACAAGATACACTGCCCCATTCTCTCTAAATATTTGTTGAGAAGAGACACATGTTACAGCTTATTGTTTCTTGATCTTGTAATGTCACACTCATAAACAAAGACATTTTTCAATCTTGTAATTTCTGAATATTAGTGTGCATCATTGTCCAGTGCAGTTATGGGTCATAATATATATATATATAAATGTGTTTTTCATTATTTTTCCATAGTAACTACAGACACCTCTCTACAATGTCTATAAGTTTCAAAAGCTTTTTCCTTCCCCTTTCCCCTTTCCTTCCTCTATTCCCTTCCCCTTCTATAGCTGTCCCTACACCTATCTCCTGAGGTACCAGCAGAACTCAGGTGCAATAGCAAATCATTGCATTCCATATTCACATCTGATAGAAAAAGGATTTTAAGAAAGAATGCAAAATATCACTGGTGTCAAAGCAAATACTTTCTTAATATAATTCCTGTGCAGTATAGAAAGAAATATCTAGAAAAGAAAGACGTGGTCAGTTTAAACTTTTAATAATATTTAATAATGAAATTATTATTAATTTATTCCAATTTAAAAAATTGGTATATTAAATATGTAATTACTTTGAAAAGCATGTTTAAGTTATATGCTGAATGAAATTCTGCCTCACAGTTTTATAGAAGTACAGATTGGCTTTTGATTTTCCCCAAGGCACATCTGTTCTATCTCCTATGTAAAATCAGTTACTGCTAATTTCTTGATTTGTGCTACAGAGGCACCACTTTGGATGTTTAAAAATCTTTTATGTTGGAGTACTTACTATTTTTCATTAGACAGTATGTTAAAGGAAATAGGAGGCTGTCTTTGTTGGGGGTAGAAGACCTGAGGGGAATGTTCTGAATTTCTGAGAAACCTTTAGATCTTTGGGATTGGCAGGAAGGGAAGTTTCCATTTCCTTTGTTGTTGTGGTGTGAAATTCTCCGAAGTTTTTCTTCCTGAAAACATATTTTCTAATGAAGCTTTTTCTTAATTTGTCAAGTGCAGTTCTATCAAACAGATGCAATAACAAAGCAAGCTTACTCAAAATTCAGAAAAAATTATCAGTCACAGGTTTGCAAAGTAGGAAAACAGAAGTTAAAGTTCTGAGGTATGCCCAA
>NW_010300681.1:0-1775 GCF_000700745.2 Antrostomus carolinensis | reverse complement strand
CGCAGGCACCAGCGAGCTCCCGGGGAACGGCCCCGCGCCGGCGCACGAGGGGATGCTGGAGTTAAACCGAGATCCTCTCCCGGCATGCACCACCAGCAAAGGGACCCCCAGGACTCCTCTGGAGCCGCTGCCGGGGTGATGGCAAGTGGGTGCTCCTGGTGTCACCACCCTACAGCCAGGGTCCTGCTGGCCTTCGGTCACGGCTCTGGGCACCCCCGAGGTGGGAGTGATGCCCCCCAAGGTGGGGGCACCTCTACATGGCTGGGTCTGGCCTCGGTGACCACCAAAGCTCAGCAGTGATGGAAAACCAGTGGGGCTGGCACGTCCCTGCCAGCCGGGTTTGAAGGTGGCGATGAGGAAGGTTTGTGGGGAAGGGTGGAGTCACCAAATGATACCAATGCCGTGAGTTCTCCCTTCGGGTCACTGCCCCCGTTCCCCTCACCCACCGCTTTCCCGGGGGCTTTGTCTCCCTTTCCCAGGCCATGTGCAAGCATGGAGCGAGCACTGGGTGACCTTTCAGGTGCAAACAGCCTTTCTTTTCAAAACTAAAACCTTGGGGTAGTTCCTCGGTTGGGGAACAGCGACCTGGGGGAACTTTGACAGAGATGGTGGGAGGGACCCCAGCGCCCGTGTTCCCCCAGCATCATCAGCTCCAGGCAGCTGCGTCTGGATTCATTTTTTTCTTGGTTATTTGCTACCACAAGAACGAGAGATGGTGACAGTGCTGGCGACTCTGAGCACCCGGGGCCCCGTTAAGCCCTTTTGCCGCTTGCCGCTGGCTCCCGGTGTCCGGCGCGGGCGTGCTCAGGAGCCCACGCACGTCCCGCTGACTCTCCCCCAGCATCATCAGCTCCAGGCAGCTGCGTCTGGATTCATTTTTTTCTTGGTTATTTGCTACCACAAGAACGAGAGATGGTGACAGTGCTGGCGACTCTGAGCACCCGGGGCCCCGTTAAGCCCTTTTGCCGCTTGCCGCTGGCTCCCGGTGTCCGGCGCGGGCGTGCTCAGGAGCCCACGCACGTCCCGCTGACTCAGGAGCCTGCCCCGGCGTCCCAGCTCCCTCCGCATGGAGAACACAACTGGGGAATGTTTCCGCTGACTGGAGTTAACCAAAGCCTGCCGGGGCCAGGTAAGGGGTGGAGAACACAACTGGGGAATGTTTCCGCTGACTGGAGTTAACCGGAGCCTGCCGGGGCCAGGTAAGGGGCGCAGGGAGACCCTCGCTTCCAGCCGGCAGCGAAAGGCTCCACGGCCTCCCTGGCTCGGTGCCGCAGGGAGCTGGGGCTTTGGGCTGTCGGATCAGGCCACGTTCAGCATCTGCCTGCGCTGGAAGGTACAAACCGTCCTGTTTGAAACATCTGGGAGGAGAGGAGGAGGGAGAGCAGACAGATGTTTCTGTCCCTGCTTTGTGCCGCGGCCGGCGGCACCAGGACGCCGGGGAGAAGCACCCTCTGCCCATGGACACCAACTGCTTCGGTCAGGCAGACACACAAGTGCTGGTCGTGTCCCTCTCCTGGCCAAGTCCCCCGAGATGTCACCTCTCGGCACAAGTGGGTACAGCCATCTGGGGCAGAGCAGGACTGGGGGTCCCATTAGGCTGGACCAGCTTAAACTGGATCAACAAAACCTCTGCAGGCATCTGCGTGGGTGTGAGGGTCTGTGCCCATGAGCACAAACGTCTGGGGTGACACCCGGTCCCCACAGTGTCCCCAGAGTATTTCCTCGACAAACGGGGGCTTGTGAGGAGCTGTCCCCATGCCAGACCCCCGGAACCA
>NW_010300680.1:610-858 GCF_000700745.2 Antrostomus carolinensis | reverse complement strand
GGAACCAACAGCTGAGCGCTGGCGGAGGCTGACGCCGAGAAATTGGAGCCCATACGAGAGCCAGGAAGGGAACGGGGTGGAGAGGAGCCACTGGCTATTTGTGTTAGTGGGTTGCTGGGCGTCACAGAGGCCCACCCACCCCCTGGCATGGGGCAGTAGCAGAGCCAGGGCACACCAAGAGCTCCAGCCTTGAGAGCTCCTTTGGTTTTGCATTTGAGGCCTCTGCAGCTGGAAGGGGAAAAGGAAAG
>NW_010300680.1:0-597 GCF_000700745.2 Antrostomus carolinensis | reverse complement strand
TAGCAGCAGTGGGGTCTCTCATGGGACAGCTCTCATGGCTGCCCCATACCCTCTAGCAGCAAATCCTGCTGGTCTGCTCTCCCCTGAGACAGAGAGCTGGGGACCCCACTGCTATCATGCTACCCTGCAGTGGGTGCCAGATCCCTGGAGCTGGACAGGCACCCCAGTGCCAGAATCCCTGGACCTACATCCCTGCCAGGCTGTGGGTGGCAGCAGGACAGGAGTTTGCACCAAGGCTGGGGTTGAAGTCCACCCCTTTCCAGGGAGCTCTTACCTCTCCACTTCCACCCGCTCTTGAAGGCACCATCCAGATGCTGTGTGCAATGCGATGGTGGTGCCAGCCCAACTCCTGTACCCACAGGGCAGGAGGACACAGTGAGACCTGCATCTATCAGCTCAAGGGCTTCTCCCCTTTAAAGAGAAGGAATATGTTGCTTCCTGGCAGGGGATGCAGCTGGGGACACCCCATGCCTGCTTTTCTTGCCACTGCACATCTGCATGGGGCTAGCAGCAAGGAAAGGGGGCTATGAATATCTGATGGGGGGAACCAGCCCCAGGTCAAAGCGCTCAGTGCTCCTCTCCCAGTCTGAGCTCCCA
>NW_010300679.1:1569-1828 GCF_000700745.2 Antrostomus carolinensis | reverse complement strand
CCTCGACGGCAACTTCCCAACCATGCCCATGTGCCCATGAGACCCATCAGCCCCACTGGGACTGGGGACACTGGGACGGCCACCAAAAACCCTACTGCCACCTCCTCAGATTTTATAAGGACCTGGTGTCTCTGGGCAGTGTCACCCTCCCCGTCCCCAGCTCAGGATCCCCAATTACTCCAGGAAAAGGTGGGGAGTCGGTGAGGGGAGAGAACCAGGACATGACACCTCGGGGGAGCCGTGAAGACTAATGAATGGA
>NW_010300679.1:1078-1376 GCF_000700745.2 Antrostomus carolinensis | reverse complement strand
CACCACGGCACCCGGCACCTCACCGACCGGCACCACCTCAGCCATGGGAGACTTCACCCCAGGCTCTGGTTTTCCTCCTGCACCCCATGTTTCTGTGCCCCCTGTCATGGCTGTGTACCCCCTCTTTGTTGCTGTCACACCCCCCCTCCCCGGCAAAGCCAGCAGCCCCGGCTGGGGGTGTGGGGAGATGCTGGTGCCGGGATTTTGGGGAGGATTTCCTTTTTTATTAAAAATCTGCCATTTTACAGCGTGGGAAGGCTGGACGGCGGGGGCGGTCGGGGATGGATGGCACCTGATG
>NW_010300679.1:735-1061 GCF_000700745.2 Antrostomus carolinensis | reverse complement strand
GAGCTGGGGTGGCCCCCCAACCCCTCACAGGTGGGACCCCAAACCCTGGCACAGTGCGGCCGTGCCAGGCCAGCACCCCCAGCCCTGGGCCGGTGCAATGGGGCTGGCTCAGGGCACAGCCCAGCTCCTGGCAGCGGGTGGGTGTGGGGGCTGAGCCCACTCCCCACCCCAAATCCTCAGCCCCACTGAACCCAGATGAACCCGACACTGCCAACCCACAGACCCCAGAGCTTTGGGGTGACACCGTCATTCCCCAACCCTCTCTGGTCCTCGAGTGGGACCCGCTGCGAGCCCGTCCCGCCCTCCCGGCCCTACCCATTGCAACG
>NW_010300679.1:0-528 GCF_000700745.2 Antrostomus carolinensis | reverse complement strand
CAAGCAAGCGGGAGCTAGCAGGAGCGAGCGGGAGCGAGCAGAGCAATCGATCGGTGCTGGGAGGGCCCCCGAGTCCTTTTGGCGACGCCAAACCAGCCCCAAATTCATGGCTTCGAAGAGAAAAGGGGATGGGGATGAAGGGTAGGGAGAGGGGGTTGGAGAACACAACTCCCACCATCTCCCGGCTCATGCTGGGTGGCGGCATCGTCGTGATGGGCGGCAGCGTCACGGTGGTTCTCCCTTCCCGGCAGAGCCAGGCTCGTATCGCTCCGAAACTTCCCTCTTGTGGTTACTGCAGTTAAAAAAGCAAACAGGAGGCTCGGGCACATTAAAAAAGAAATAGGAAATCCCACAGGGCGGATCAGATCAGATCGGATCAGATCGGAGGGAGGGAGGGAGAGAGGGAGGGAGGGGTGCCCGTGGGGATGGGGTTCACCCAGCGCCAGCAGCACCATGGTTGGGATGGGTGCTGGGGTCACGGTGCCCATCCTTGGGGCTGGGGGATGGAACGAGCCCACATCTCAGCAG
>NW_010300678.1:0-574 GCF_000700745.2 Antrostomus carolinensis | reverse complement strand
TGGGGCTGCCTCTGCCTCTCCCTCCACTCCAGGGGTGTGGGACCAGCTGAGCAGCCTCCTGGGGCTCTCATGGACAGGTAATAAACCGCTGGCTTCTGTACCGCTCCTGCCTCCGTGTCCGTGGGGACAGGGGGGACCCCAGGAGCCGGGGTGGGAGAGTGGGTGTCCAGGGAGCCGGTCCTGGTGCTGGCCAAGCAAAGCTGCACTCCCTGGGGGCTGTGTCCCCTCTGAGGGGTGGCTTGTCCTCGCTCTGCCCTGTCCCATGGTTCTTTGTCCCTTTGCCAGAGCCACCCCCAGCCAGGCCCCGTGGCTGCAGCCATGTGAGCTCTGTGGTTTCCCCTCCCAGCACCCACTGGGGAGAGCTGGTGGCCAGCACTGGAGTTTCCTTCCTCCCCGGCAGTCACGCTGATGCTGGAGCACAGGACCAGCTGGATCTCTGCTCTTCTCCCTCTTTGTGTGGGGACAGATCTTGGAGGGGCTGGCTGCATCCCTGCCCTCCCCAGTCCCCACCATCCCCCAGAATGGCCTGGACTGGAAAAGCCTTTTGAGCTCATGGAGTCCAACCATGAACCCA
>NW_010300677.1:0-507 GCF_000700745.2 Antrostomus carolinensis | reverse complement strand
AGAAAAATGGTAGCAGTCCTAATACATGTTGTTTTGTACAACAGCATGAATTTGTGATGGTGGGAAGGTACAAACAGATTACAGCCATGTCAAGTTTAATACCCAGACAAAGAGTTAAATTATTTCAGTAATGAATTTTATAGATGTGTTTACATTGAAATAAACCATTTGTGCATCTTTTGAAAGAGATGTAATTGGGAAAATGAGAGTCCCAGCAAAAAGTCAGATTTACCTGGGAATTTAAGATTGACAAGAATTGAGGAATGGGTCTTGTGATCTCAAGAAACTTTCGATTCTATGGAGCTTCTCTATGCAAAATGCAAACATAGTTTTTTGTTTGTTTGTTTGTTTGTTTTTCATTTCAGGTCTTAAAATCTGTTGAGTTAGATTGGGTTAGGGTAGCCCAAAGTTAGATTGTGGGTAAGCTATTATATGATATTTGTTGTGATTTTAGCGATTTAGTATCTAGTAAAATAATAAAACAAATTATTAATTTAAACTCTTGAC
>NW_010300676.1:0-1476 GCF_000700745.2 Antrostomus carolinensis | reverse complement strand
TGTGGCTTTAGGAAAAATCTGGAGCGTTTCAGTCCAGTTCGGGAGTGGGATTTGCTGCTTGGGCAGCGATTCTCTGCAGTTAGTGGTGTAACAAGTTGTGCCAGGTCTCAGCCATACCTTGGAAATGGAGATTTTGACCCTGAGACTTTGCTATGGGGCAAAAAAAAATAGCTTTAACCAAATTAAAATCTGGAGCATTTCATTTTATACTGGAGGTGGGATTTGCTGCTTGGACAGCGTTTCTCCATGGTCAGTGGTGTAACGAGTTGTGCCAGGTCTCAGCCATTCCCTGGGTGATCTCCAGTCAGGATTTTGACTTCAAGATTTTCCTCTGGGGCAAAAAAATGTGGCTTTAGGAAAAATCTGGAGCATTTCAGTCCACGTTGGGAGTGGGATTTGCTGCTTGGGCAGCATTTCTCTAAGGTCAGCGGTGTAATGAGTTTTGCCAGGGCTCAGCCGTACCCTGGGTGAGCTGTATTAAGGATTTTGACCCTGAGACTTTACTTTGGGCTAAAAAAATGTGCTTTTAGGAAAACTCTGGAGCATTTCAGTCCACATTGGGAGTGGGATTTGCTGCTTGGGCAACGTTTCTCTGTGCTCAGCAGTGTAATGAGTTCTGCCTGGTCTCAGCAATTCCCTGGTAGGGGGGATTTTGACCCTGAGACTTTTCTTTTGGGGCAAAAAAATGTGGCTTTAGGAGAAATCTCGAGTGTTTCAGTCCACATTTGAAGTGGGATTTGCTGCTTGGGCAGCGTTTCTCCAGGGTCAGCAGTGTAACGAGTTGTGCCAGGTCTCAGCCATACCCCAAGTGAGCTCTGTCTGGGAACCTGACCCTGAGACTTTGCTTTGAGGCAAAAAAATGTGGCTTTAGGAAAAATCTGGAGTGATTCAGTCCAATTTGGGAGTGTGATTTACTGCTTGGGCAGCGTTTCTCTGTGGTCAGCAGTGTAACGAGTTGTGCCAGGTCTCAGCCATACCCCGAGTGAGCTGTATCAGGAAATTTACCCTGAGACTTTTCTTTGGGGCAAAAAGTATGGCTTTAGGAAAAATCTGGAGCATTTCATTTTATACTGGAGGTGGGATTTGCTGCTTGGACAGCGTTTCTCCATGGTCAGTGGTGTAACGAGTTGTGCCAGGTCTCAGCCATACCCCGAGTGAGCTGTATCAGGAAATTTACCCTGAGACTTTTCTTTGGGGCAAAAAGTATGGCTTTAGGAAAAATCTGGAGTGTTTTAGTCCACATTAGGAGTGGGATTTGCTGCTTGGGTAGCATTTTGCTGAGGTCAGCAGTGCAACGAGTTGTGCCAGGGCTCAGCCATACACTGGGTGGGTTGTAGAGGGGATTTTGACCCAGAGACTTTTCTTTGGGGCAAAAGAATACAACTTTAGGAAAAATCTGGAGCTTTTCATTTTATATTGGGAGTGGGATTTACTACTTGGACAGCGTTTCTCTGATGTCAGCAGTGTAACGAGTTG
>NW_010300675.1:0-390 GCF_000700745.2 Antrostomus carolinensis | reverse complement strand
ATGGTGTCCCCAAGGGGTTCCTGATGTCCCCATGGTGTCCCCAAGGTCCTTATGGTGTCCCCAAGGGTGTCCCATTGTCCTCATGGTGTCCCCAAGGGGGTCCCTGATGTCCCCTGGGTGGTTCCTGGTGTCCCCAAGGGTGTCCCTGGTGTCCCCATGGTGTCCCTAAGGGGTTCCTTGTGTCCCCAAGGGATCTCTGATGTCCCCATGGTGTCCCCAAGGGTGTCCCCAATGTCCCCATGGTGTCCCCAAGGGTGTCCCTGATGTCCCCTGGGTGGTTCCTGTTGTCCCCAAGGGTGTCCCCAAGGTGTCCCCATGGTGTCCCTGATGTCCCCTGGATGGTCCCTGGTGTCCACAGTGGTGTCCCTGGTGTCCCCATGGTGTCCCCAA
>NW_010300674.1:0-2219 GCF_000700745.2 Antrostomus carolinensis | reverse complement strand
CCAAACAAAACTCACCAGAAACCCCAAAACTTAACAAATAACCCCAAACAAATAAAACTCACCAAAAAAGCCCAAACAAAACTCACCAAAAAGCCCCAAACTCCATTCCGAATATTTAACTTGATGCCACAGATATAATAAAACATTTTCTTTACCTTCAAATGTGAAACACTGAAGGGAAAAAAATAAACTAAAATACAATTTTCAGTGTTGTTCCTGTTTCGTCCCCAGAACTGCTCCTTATTTGATTCCCATTAACACAGCTGTGGTTGAGCTTCCACTGAGCTCAGCCCCAAATCCAAACTGGGAGATACTGGGGGAAAAGGAAGAAGGGAAACCAGGGAATTGAGTGGTAAAGGAGGGAGCAGCAAGTTTGGAATAACGTGGAACCCCACCCTTGGATGAAGATTATCAGTTGTCCTGGAAGCTGGAGAAGATCTTGTCCCTCAGGTCCCCCACCCACCCTCCCACCCAGCGTCTCTTCTCTTAGTTCTGGCAGAGCTTTTAATTATTTCTTTAATAAATCAGCAAATAAAAATGCAATTAAAGATATTTTTTGTCCTAAAAAAAGTACTTTTCATTAGGGAAAATAATGACCTCACTTTTCTACCCACCCTCCTTAAAGACCTCACTTAAAATGAAGTATTTTAAATGTCTTCAGTGAATGATCACACACCAGAGAGAAGAGCATAACCCCAAACTCAACACACATTGCAACATCAATTCTGGGCTAGAAACCAGGATAAATTATTTAAAACAAAAAAAACACCCCAAAAAACCCCAACAACAACAACAAAAAACCCAACCACAAGACATTTTAATCACATTTTAATCAGTTATTTAAATACTTTTTAAAATAACCCTATTATTTTTAAAAAAATAACAACCTATATTCCATTCCTGTATTAAAATAGTTGTGATTATTTAATTTATTTTTTAATTAACAACCTATATTCCATTCCTGTATTAAAATAGTTGTAACTATTCAATTTTTTTTAATTAACCTGTATTCCATTCCTGTATTAAAATAGTTGTGATTATTTAATTTATTTTTTAATTAACAACCTATATTCCATTCCTGTATTAAAATAGTTGTGATTATTTAATTTATTTTTTAAATGAACAACTTGTATTCCATTCCTCTACTAAAAATAGTTATAACTGAGCAAAAATACTACAGCAATGTGTGTCTCAAGACTCAAAAATAAAGTCAAATCTCCAAATACACCAAGTTCCTGGATAATCTCTATGACCCAGACTGTGCTACGGTGAGAAAATACTTCCTTGAGTGAAAAGATTTGGTTTGTTGTTCAGTTTTTTTGACTAATTTTGATTAATCAAAGCCCAGAAAAGCCCCTGAGCAAAGGAAGAAGTGGGGAAAACTCAATTTTAACCCTCACCACACAGTTATACCAGAAGATATTGTTGAGGTTCTGAGCTCCTGAGGGACACACTGATAAAAAACAAGCTCTTTTTTTTCACCAGAGAAAATATTACTTCATCCAACAGTCAGTTTTAAAACCAAAACCAGTATTCCCAGTGAAACCATTCCCAGAGAAACATCCCTTTCTGCTTCAACAACGTCACATTGAAAACCAGCTCCATATCTGCTGCGCCCACCCAAGTTTGTAGCAGATTTGAGTCCTGGCAATAATGCAGATAAAGTATTAACACAGAATAAACTCATTTTGTGGAGATAAAAGTGTTGCAAACGGGTTAAAAGATGAACTAAGTGTGCACAGAAGGGAAGTTCAACTAAAGGGCACGGTGAGAAAAGCTTTAACGACCACCAGAGGACTCTAGAAGACCACCAAGAGATTCCAGTGTGAAGGCAAAAAAAGGACATTTAAATGTATCAACGAGTTCTTGAAGATGTCATTAATATGTTAATCATTTCTTGGAAAAGTAATTAATATGCATGATTTGATAGTAGAAAGCTTTTGTAGAGGGAGGAGCTGGGATGCACCACAGGTGGAATGATCCCCCCTGCATCCAGCACCCTAATAAACAACTAAACAACATCAGCTTCTTAAAACTAATTAGTGTTAATGAATTCTTTCCCAATTTCAGTGACACCAAACTGCCAGACAGCTTTGTTCCAAGAGAATATCTTAAATGGATGGATTTAATTAAAAGGGCTGAGCTTTCCCCGAGACACAGGAGGGCAGAGGCAGAACACAGGGCAGATTTGGGAAGGAAACCGGGTGTTTCTGGAACTT
>NW_010300673.1:0-225 GCF_000700745.2 Antrostomus carolinensis | reverse complement strand
TGTCACGCTGGGCGCTCGCATCCTGGACACCTGCTCCCGAGACACCTACGCGCTGGAGCAGTCCCTCACCTTCGTCCAGGCGCTCATCCAGAAGGACACCTCCGACGTCAGGTGCACCAACGGCGAGCCGCCCGTCTTCGTCAAGCCCGAAAAAGTAGTTGGAGTGATCGGGGCATCGGGAAGTTCCGTGTCCATTATGGTGGCCAACATCCTCCGGCTCTTCCC
>NW_010300672.1:0-22250 GCF_000700745.2 Antrostomus carolinensis | reverse complement strand
AATAAAATAAAATAAAATAAAAAGGCAGGTCAAAACCTGCAGATGTCTTAGTGTTTGTGCCCAGGGGACATCAGATAACAGGCTGTTATGGTCTGCCTGGAAATCCACTGGTTGGCTTGTTGTTCTTGAGTGTCTACATAAGTCCTCTTTGATTCTAGCTCAGTACTTTGCTCTTGACCCTGCAGCTTTTTGGGGGTACCTGCAGTACAAAAAGCTCATCAGCTTATCCAGCACTTTCTCTGGGAGTCTTGGATAATGGTCAGGGAAGCAAGTCAGTTGCTAACATCTCAGAGAAGCTGTATCTCACCCCAGACCTTCAGCTGAGCCATCAGCTGGAGGGTCCTGTTGTCTGATAGGACACTGCTCCATACTTCTGTGCCTTTGCAAATCTTGCATCCTTCAAGATGTTCACTTTCAGAAGGTGCTTTGATACTGGCAACACAGGGAACGTGCCCATTGATCATGTGGTTCGCCAGGACAGCCAAAAAAAATATTGCCAGGTAAACCACAGCACAAAGTTTCCTTACCTACTCTGCGACCACAGGGACTGCAAGCAAGGAAACACGTTCAGATTCAAATCACGATATATAAAAGTCTCACTAATTTAGACCCCAGAGACTTCAGAAGAGGCCAGATTTTGGCTTTCTGTGAGAAAACTGTGTCTGCGTGTAAAGTCACTGGAAAATGTCCAATAAGGCTACATATACTGTGTCCCTCAAAATACACTTCTGTGACTGGGGAATAGTTGCTATTATTCATGAATTGCATGTCTTATAGCAGAATAAGAAGGTTTGGTAAAAGCAGCATGAATAAATATTATTAGCATTGTTTTAAAGAGACCTCCAATCCAGGCTTTGCACGGATGAGTGAGCAAAACTGGGCAGGTCTGCACAGCAGCTCTGGCTATTTTCTTGTATCCCCAAGGAAATCAGCCTTTCTCCGTTGGTGGAAGGGATGAGAGCCTGTGCATTCCCTGCCACTCAGACTTCTCATGGGCTTTCAGACTTCACCACCACCATGGCAGCAACGCTGTGGAGCGGTATCTCATGTCAGCAAGACAACTCAAGAGCAAGGAGGGATTGAAGAGCAGGGAAGGACTAGTGCGAAAGGAAGCACCACAGCATTTCCAGAGCTTGTCATGGAGGATCAGGGCAGCTGGGTAGCCTTGGAGACAGAAATTGAAGGTGTGTTACGGGGATTTACATGCTGGTTTTGGAAGCCCTGTTTCAGTTTAAGATGATTAGCAATATCTGTGAAAGCCCTCAGGAAACTGACTCCTTTAGGGTTTTTTATAAAGGCATCAGACTAGGCGTAGCCCCTTTCTTTTAGCAGGAATTCCCTAACCAGTGGCTGGAGAACTGTGTTGCTTTTCTCCTTGCTGAGACTAGGCAGCTGCTGTGCTTGCTAGATTATAACCCAGGCTTCATGGGAAGATTTGATTTAAGGCAAGCCTGGCTGATGACTCTCTGCATGTAAAACTTCCAAACAAGGAGGAGGGAGCAGCTGCAATTATGGTTTTCAATTGGGAAGTGAGAAAATAGAGATAATTTCCGTTTCTACAGCAATGTGAATAATTATCAAAAAGAAAATGGTTGACTGGCAGCTAGAAGCCTTCCTCCTACTACCTAGAGCAATGGGCTAGTAAGAGCAGCACAGATGAAATCCCTGAGTGGAGAGGTCCACTTTTAAATGTTAAATCTCCTTTCCCCATTCTCATGTTTGTTTTTCATCCTCACTTTCTTGGAATTTACATTTTTTTTTCCCCTAGAAAACACTATGTTTTACAAGGTTTGCATGTGGATATCTCTTCTGTGATTCCATATTGCCCCTGCTTACATCTCAACAGCTGACAGAAGAAGACTGCAAGCCATTCAGGCACTAAGCCTCTATAAAACCCTGCATCCGTTTCTAGATTAAAAGCAGCAATATTCATTCTCAAGAGCATTTGAAAACCAGCCATATTTAGCAGGTGATGGGCACTCCCCATGAAGTTGCTTTCATACAGAGCTAGTTTTCCTGGGCTCTCTCAGACAGGAACTCCTAGCAAATTTCCTGTATCCAAAGACTGACAAATCCATGGCAATAGCCTTCTGAAGTGTTAATAAAATATCAAGCCAATTCTGGAATAATTTCCTGGCGTATGAATCTGGACTTATTTATCTGAATGTTGCCAATGCTTCTACTGTCCCTTAGAAGTTGGTGCCCCTTGTGAGTAACACCAGCTCAGCTGAGCTACCTGACCACTGCAGAAGGAGAAGTCCAGTGGTGCTCAGCTGGTTTAACTGAAAATCCACTGAAATCCACTTAGCTATCAACACTGAAAATCCACAGGATCTGAATGAGAATGATCAAGCAGTCAACTTTAAAACATCAGCACAATCAGCTGCTGAGCCCACAGATTCCCAGAAATAATGAGCATTAAAGAAAAAAGCAGTCTTCAGAAAGGAAGGTCTCACTGATATCTTACATAGCAGGTAATGCCTTTTCCATTTCTTGTTGAGCTTCTGTAGCCGGTCTTCTCCGACTGCTCCCATCAGCACATGTTGGAGTACATGTCATGCCTATTTAAACAAACAGAAGAGGATGTCTTGTCTATTGCTTTCTCCTTCCTCCAGACTGCGTGGAATTACTGCTCTTTCCATTCTGCTTCTCACGTGGAGAGTGTAATTTTTAATTTTTTTATTACAGTAAAAGTAATACAAGGCTTCATGAATGAAGCCGGCAAAACACAGAGTAGGGCTTTACTCCTCATGCACAACGATAAAATGGTAACATAATATTTAATCAGGGAGTGAAAGAAAGAGAAGTGAGTTCATTAACTTTTCCCTTGAGTGAAAACTCCTGTTTTCATTCTTCTGTTATTTTTATTCAAATAATTTGCAAGAGAACACCATCCGTATGCAAATGCGTATGCGTTCTCAGAATACAGCTTTCTTTTGTATAGATGATCGTGAACTCACTCCAATAAAGGGAAAGATTCAGGATTTTTCCATAGAAATAATTGGCCAGGCAGCCAGCAGTAAAAGCTCTATTAACCTCCAATTATCTTTTCCACATTCCTGAGAGCTTGTATACTTCAGTGGACAGTATTTTGCAGCACTGGACATCACAGATCCAAATTGCTTTTACTCAAGTTTAATTTGGTTTTTTCCCCGTACCTGCTAGTGACAGAAGAAGAGGAAGAAGCATCTTTTCCATTTAATTCTCCATGCAGCAAAATTCATGGTCTTGAGAGCTTCAGGGGCTCCATATTGGCTCTGTGAAGAGCCATGTCTCCACTTCTGGATGCCAACAGGAGATCTGTGCTCGTAGGCAGGGCTGCCTGTGACACAGAAGGGCAGGGGAAGGGCAAACAGGTTTTGATTTTGAATTATGGGCAAACATCATTCAAAAGATGACATTTGAATTGTGCCCTTGTGCACCAGAGACCTGGAAATGGGAATGTGATTCGTTTTACAACCAGGGGCCAATGGCAGGAGAAAGGCTCAAGGTGACATCTGCCAGCCATGGTTTGGAGGAACTCTTGAGCCTTGACACAAGTGCTCACCTCTAACCCCCTGACCTGTTTTACAACCACCAGTTACCAGCTCCCTGACTGGGGTCAGGCATCAGCTCTGACTCTCATTAGGCATCCTCATTATGGGGAGAATCTTAAAAGAAGACGTACGAGAAAGAGCAGCCGAAGTTTAGCAATCAGAGTGGCTGTTCAGAGGCACTGATCTGGACTGTCCCACTGAGCTCCACCCCGACAGCTTCTCCGGATGGACTCTGATGGCAGCACACTCCAGCCCTAAAGCACAGAGCACAATGACAGCACCGAAATAACTCCAGAGTTAATGTGTCCCGAAGGTATGATACTTCTAGAAGAGCCTGTGTTGTGTCTCTTCTAAATAATCCCTCTTATGGGTGTTGCCTCCAGATACACCCACTTGGAAAGCCGTTGGTTAAGCAAGTTTTTAAAGAGATGCAAAACCGATCATTAAAATAACCAAAGCAATTCTCACACCCCCCTTCTGTGAGATAAAAAACATACTTGTCTCCCATTACCTGAACCTGTTATTTCTGGATTCTTCCTGCTGTTGTTTCCTTTTAGATAACCACGTTATCAGAAGCCACTAATTTATGAGGAGCAGACAAAAAACAGGAGACCCATTCCCTTCCTTAAAGATGTTGCTTCTGTCAGATTAGTATGTGAAAAACAACCAAGAACTTCTCAATGAATCTTTCTGGAATATTTCCTAAGCAGCTGCTGATTCTTTCTAAGTAATAACAGAAAAGAAATCTGAGAGGAGAAACTGCAGCTGCTGCCACAACAGAGAGCGCTTATTATGAGACATTGCTCTCTTTTTTGGGTTTTTTTTCACTTCATTTGTTTGGGTTTTGTTGGGTTTTTTTTTTTTTTATTTTTGCTGGAGTGATAAATTACTATGGAAAATCCACACCAGGAAACTGATATATACCACTACTGACAGGCAGGTTCCCATGTAACTGTGGATGATGTCAGCTGTTTTGGTTAGGAACGATTTTGTCCCCTGTGGCGTTTCCATTCCCTTGCTACAGGACTCAGATTTGGCACTAGAGGCACCGAACTGGGATCTGAGCGATTTGCCACCAGTGTCTGCCTCTTTCCAGCACACACTGGCTCAGGTTACCTCGATTTACGTGCCACAGTGCACTGTAATCATAGGTGTCCCCTTATCTGCCTCCGTGGTTAATGTGTTTCGATAGTAAACCTTCCTGAGGAAGGATCATAGGTGCATTGGATTTTTAGGCTCTATTATAATATAATAACTGATAACAGGTTACGCTGTCTGCAATAAAATACAATTCCCAAGGCTGCCCTTAAGCCAACCTTTCAGCCCTTAATTACCCAACACAGAATCAGAGAGGAAAGAAAGAAAACCCAGGGAAAATGGAGCTGCAAGCATCTGCTCCCACAGTCCCCAAGGAAGAAACCCAAGCTCCCAGCACGAGAGCCCACCACCATGCAACACTCCTCCTGCTCCAAAAGTACGGGGGTCTTATGCTTGTCCTATAGTTTAACTATCACACCAGGACCAGTAGGAACCAAGAGGTTATGAAATGCAATATTCTCATAGCAGACCTAGCCCAGTGCTACCAAGAAAAGAAATTCAGAAAAGCTCAGTTTTTTTAAAAAGAATTACTAAAGCTTTTTGACTTCCACCAAATGCTACTTTACATTCCCATTACAAAGCCATGCAATGCTAAGGATAAGAACCAAAGTGAGGGGGAATACCTCGTATTGCAATATAGATGGACTTCAGTTGGGTATGGGCATGCTGCATGAAAGTGAAGAAGCTTCTAGTCACCAGCAAGCTTTGCTGAAGCACCTCTGATGTCCTCCAACCTCCTCCTTCACTGCCAAGCACCTAAATAAAATAAAATAAAATAAAATAAATGTTACCATTGAGCAAGTAGGTTATTTAGCCCCTTAGCTATTCCATGCCCTCCTCTGAAGGCTGCACACTCTTTTCTCCACCACAGTTCACTTGCTGTGCAAGTTCAGTTAAGCATTTGTCAAGTCCTTTCCAAATCTGGAAACACTGATGTGTCACAGAAATACTTATTTGTTCAAGGGTTACTGGGTGGATTAATTGCAGTAGCTCCTCAAAGGACAACTTAATCTGCATTAGCAGCTCACCTGCTTCTCAGTGCAGCTACCGTGCTTGTGTTGGGAAGGATGGAGGGGAAATTAGGAGGTTGAAGTAATTTTTACTCATCATGTCTCTTGATATGTCTTAAGCAACTTGCTGAAATGGCTGGCGAACATTTGCCACAGTGTAGTTAAATGTATTATGGAAACAACTCAGCAGAGAACCTCAAGCTGGTTTGGGGATTTTTTTTTTAAAACTTTCTCAGGCAATCAGCTAGACCATATCTTGCTAAGCAGCTGAGCCCCTAAATTATTTGTTGGTTTTAAAAAATGTAGTTTTAACCAGCAACGTGACTTTGCAAACAGTCCCTTGTATGTCTTGGAATCAAAACTGCTCTGTGACACAGACATGTTTCATTATTGATTCAACAAGTTTCAATTCCATATGGCTTCAGTTACAGAAAAACTAACTGGAGCCTTTCCTTTCTTGCACAAAAGCATCGTCAGCTAAACTCCAATAACAGCAGCTTTATTTCAGGCATGTGCAAGGAGTGGAAAGAGCCTAATTGAATCTGATTTGATAGCTTTGCCAGATTTAAAAATTAGTGTGGATTACCATTTCTTCTAGATGAAGAGGAAAAAAAAAAAAGAAAAGAGGCCAGATTCTGAGCTGGTGCCTGAGTTGACGACTTAGTCCCATTTTACAACCAGAAGAATAGTCTTAGAAGGGTGACTCCCCAGGAATGGGACTAGATGGTGTGTGGGTAAGTGGTAAGAGTTATAGATTAGCACGCAACTCCTGTGCAGATCAGAAGTGAATGGGAACACCACAGCAAAGAGGTTTTGATAAATCCATACTCCTGATTTTGGCAGCCATGGGCTCTCAGTTCTGCTGGCTCTGACACCAGGGGCTTCTCATGGAGGCAAAGCCATCTCTTAATAGAGTCCTGTATGGGATCAGAGCGATTCAGACTTCCTCCTGCAGCTTGTGGTCCTCAGCCAATGCCCACTCAAGTCAACAGGAATCTTTTTGTTGACTTCAAAGGACACTGACTAGGCCCTAATTTGTCATTGGATCCTTTGAACATAATTAAAGCCATATTGTGTAGAAAAGAAGAATGGACATTGTTCCTTGGATGATGCATTTTTCTATCACTGCTTGGTTAGTAGGACTGATGATGATGATAATACCAGTAACAGAAACATCCATTTTGCATGTGCTGTGAGCCTGCCAGTGGCTTCCAGGTGTTGAGTGATTTCAGGAATCATGTCCTTGCCTCAGTCCCAGCTTTACAAAGATTCACAAGGAGAGAAGTCTAAACCTTCCCTGCCTTTGGCATCCCTTCACTTAATTGCACTGTCCCCTTCTTTTCACTAGGTTGTCTCACTGTTGCTTAAGCCCTGGCTATAAAGTAGGACATTTCAAAAAGCTTGGTGCTAGAAGCCACTCTTTTGCTGTGATATGACATCGTTTGTCAGGGAGGCAGTGGGGTCCTGAGGAAGGGAACTGGGACCCAGGTCACTCTGAGAGTCAAACAAAATCTTTCTGTGGGGGGAAATGAGGTCTGAGGAGCTCCCTGCCTACAAATTCAGTGCCTGCAAGGTTTCACTCTAGTGCTTTCCCTGGTGACTCTTACTGCTTTTGACAAGTCACCACAGATCAAAATCACAAGCATAGGCCCAACTCCAGCTGGCAGTGCCTTAACTGAGACTGGCAGCAGCTGATTTTCAAACCAGTGAAAAGGTATAAGAACCTCACCACCATATTGCTGGGAGGGATGAGACTGTCCCTGTGGCCCTGGACAGCCATGAAGCATCGCAGCTGTACTGTGTGCAGAGCCAAGCATGGACAGACTCATGGCAGACTCCTGCTTTCAGGTCCTCCTCCAGTACAGAGAAAGCACCATGGCAGCTCTTATCTTCTCACCAAGAGGAAGTGTCTTTGTCCTGCTTTTCTCCATCAGCCTGTGTGATGGGGTGACACCAAATCTATGCATCCTGCTTCTTGCTGTCCCATGGCAGAGGCTGCAAGATGCTATTCCCACCCCTGATTACTGAGCAGGGTGCCCATCCCATGGTAGGACTGCTGATGGATCTTGTGCTGCACTTTAGTCCTTGCAGGGACTAAATGTTTAGTTATCCCACAGCGTGTACACATCCAAAGACGAGCTAAAAACGGACTGGATGTGTTTGCTGCATCTTTTTTAGCCAGAACTGCCTTGGTACAGTAAAACATGATAAGCTGTTCCAGTTGCTGAGACTTGTATCTGTGTTTAATCAGCCCAGGTGCCCAGCTGTCTGCTAAAGGAAATCCTTCTGGAAGTCACCGAGATGGGCTTTTCTTTCTGCAATCTCATTACTGTGATAGGTGGTAGCAGTGTCTATTATGCAGGTTGGCATTATATTCAGTTTGTTCTAACGCTGCCTGACTTTAACTGGCTGGGCTGACATCTTCTGTGAGAGGTCTTGCCTCGGGCTGATGGATTCCTCAGCCTTTTGTATTACATGCTATTCAAACCCAGTTACTCTGGCCCTATTAATTTCCTCTTAGGTTCTTCTATAACACCATTATAATGCTGAAGTGCTTACGTCAACTCCAGCATTTTTATCACCAGCTCAGCACCTGATGGGAAGAGGCAATCATTTCTGATGCCCTCTTTGAGCTGCCTAGGATCTGCCTACCCAGGGACCAGCACACAAGCACAGCGTGCATGGGTTCAGAGAAGGAATCTCACTGATCCCTATCACTGCAGGGAACAGCACTTGGAGGATTTCAAGATGGACACTGAGCAATGAGAGCACACAGAGGCAGCGATTCCCTGCAAACACCTGGTTGAAGTGATGTCCATGAGATCCCACAGGTACACAGCAGCACACGCAGGGAAAAAGTCCAGCACTCTGGGACAGCACTCTGGTGTCCTGCCAGTGAGACAGTGTCTTCCTTCAGCCTCCAGCTCAACTACTACAGGCCTTCCAGCTTCTCCAGCATAGGTCAATTGGCAATAGCCTCTTCCATCCTCGTGTTTTGCTGTTCAGCCCCTGCACAGCTGCAGTCTGTGCACTAAGGGCTCCAGGAGCTAAAACAGCAGGCGAGTCAGATGCTCACGGAGCCCAAAGTAAGATTGCACAAGGCAACCATTGTTCTGGCTCTCCTCCATTGCCTTCCTGCCTGGGGAGGGCTTGTTTTCGCAATCCTTAGCATTGTTCTTTTAACATCTTTGTCTCAGGGAGGTGTGTGTGAAAAGACAGAAGCTGGCCATCTTTTGTGAAGACTTCTCAGTGGTAGCTCTGGGCCAGATGCCAGTGTAAAGCCCAAGAGACATGTATCAGCATCCTTGGGAGGTCTCCTTGGGAAACCAGGGTGATGGAAATCTCAGCTCTGCTTCCTGTGAAATGCCAGCTGAGATCAGATTGCCAGACCCCAGGCCCTCAGGAGAGGTGCTTGTATTTTAGAGCTGCCTGGAGAGCGCCTCAGATGTGTACCGTGGCTCTCCTCAGTGTCCTGGCCATGCGGATGACCATGGAAGCCAGAGTGTCCTCCTGCATGGAAATCAGGTGTAGGGAGATGGGGACAATTCATCTCTCCTTACTGAAAAGCTGAGACATGGCCAGGATGGACATCTAAATTCAGGTTCCAAAAAGACCTTAGGCAGATAATACAGATGTAGCTTCTGGTACCAGAGATGACATGCCCAAGAGCACTACTATTTATCCATCCTGGCATCAGGTCGCACTGGTTTTAGCATTTAGAACAACGTTTCAAGCCTCAATTCTTCCTGCAGCACGAAATAACGTAAACGGAGGCTCCTGGCTGACATGCAATTTCTTCATCCTTCCGCTCCTGTCATGACTGGTCCTGCTTTATCAAACCTAGCACCCTCGCTTCCCACTCAGAAACGCCAGTTGGGATTTTACACTTATAAAAAGGCATCAAAGTGGATCTCACAGTCTATCAGAGCATGTGGTGCCCTTTATGCTGCGAGCCCATCTTCACTGCTGCACTGAGCAAAATGGGCAATTCTCCTTCTGCAAGCCAGGCATGCAGACCTCAAACAGGTTTGGGTTTTTGTTGGTTTGGTTTGGGGTCTTTTTTGTTGTGTGGAGTTTTTTTGTTTTTGTTGTTTGTTTGGGTTTTTTTCCTGAGTTGTAGTTGTTACAAATTCTGTCTTTTACAGGCATGTTGTTGTGCTGGATCAGAAATAGTGATGCATGGCCACTGAAGGGTGAGCCCCATGTTTTGTTAACATTTTGGAAGATGATGCCATCTGCGACATGGTTCAGATCAGTGGTTTAGTGAAATTCTGTTGGCAGGGAGTTACTCGCCAGATTAACGTTTCAGAAGTTCCCGTGCTTCCAAAGCGATGCTTCGCCTTCCCTCTCCCTTTGCTATTTTCTTTCACATCTCTGTAGGAAGCCCTTGTCAGATGTCACGGGCACCTCGTTAGCATGTCTGGACAAGGCAGGAAACACAGTCTTTGCCAGCAAAAAACCCCAGGATGCACAGCTTGAAAGGGCACACAGAGATCCTGCCCTCCGACGCTTTGAGCGGGACGTTGCGATGCCACCAACGCCTGTGTCACGGGCACGCAGTGAGCATCCTCCTCTCAGACACCCCATCCCCACCACATCCCAACACAGAGGGCATCCTCAGAGTATTTGCAGATCACAGTATGGAAAGAAAAATTGCTTCTTTCATGAGAACTGAATTTTGCCCATCTGAAGACCACCATGGCAAATTGTCATGTGCCTCTCAGATGTGCTCTGTTTGCATAAGTAAGAAGAAATTGAAACCACCTTTGATTTTAATACCACGTCAGTACTACAGCTCCCTACATGCATCAGCCTTTCTGGTTTACAAGCACCCAAAGTAACCTCCATACTCATTTGCAGAGATGGACTTTGCAGAGGTCCCCTCAGGGCAGGAAGTCCCATTGCTTTAGGTGCTGCTCAAACACCTACAAAGCCAATAAAGAGCTCACAGCCCTATGAAACACCTCACAAACGTATACCAGACAATTTAGACATGGGAAATAAAATTCTGCAGCACTGTTGTGTGCACCTCTCCCCAGCTGTTTCCTGAGATACATTTTTCCATAAAATAGCTCTTGCAGTGGCAATTTTCCTCAGCACACAAAGGTGTCTCCTTACAAAGCACCAGCAGCGTCAGACAACTCATCAGAGCTCCTACAGCATCTTAAGGACAGGGGATGTGTGTTTTGAATTACATCAGACCTTCTCTGGGTAAAACCATCTCCATCTAGCATTATTTGTAATTAAGAAAGAGAGGTTAGAATAAATGAATTCTCATCACCAGAGCGAATCTTCATAAGCTGCCCACTGCCAGAGTAATTGAGGGCAACAATTAAGCAATAGAGACTGTTGCTTCCAAAGTACTTTGAACATCATAAAAGTAGTTTTAATGGTTAAAAAAGCAAAGTGCTGGGAGCCATCAGCGTGACAGCTCTGCAGCCGAGAGCTGCGTCCCAGCAGCGAGACGCAATAAATTCACTCACAGGAATGGTGAATCACTTTGGAAAAAAAAAAAATAGGTAAAACAGAATATTTTCATACCTGTACATTTCTGGTTTGCTGTTGATTGGACAGTGTGTCTGATCATTTCGTGCAGCAGAGTGACAAATAACTTAAAAAATTATTTCCTTGAAACAGTTTGGAAATCTACCTGTTCTTGCCATATATTTCATCTGGGAGGCAATTTCCCACCACCCTTCTTCACATCAGCCTGGAGTTTCTGTTAGAAAGATGCGGTAATACAGAGAGACATCAGCATCATTCACTGAATGAAGATACTGAAACAGCAAACAGTTTCTAAAAATAAAAATACAGTGAATGTGTCTTTAGGTCTCTGAGGCATTATACAGTGACTAATCAGAGCGGTTTTCCTACGGAAAAAGGGACAGAAGCAATAGAGATGGAATCAAATTTAATAGTACAAAATGCGAGGTCGTGCCCTGAGGGAGTAATAACGAGAATTTCTGCTACCAGCTGGGAGCTCATCAGTTGGAAGTGACAGAGGAGGAGGAAGACCTGAGCGTACTGGCTGATCAAATGACTGGAAGCTGGCAATAGCATGCAGATGTGAGAAAGACAAATGTGAACCTAAGACATGCCGGGTGAGGGATTTCTAATAGAACTAGCAAGATTTTAATGCCATCGCAGAAGTACAGAATATTGTATGTCCATATAAAAGATGAATTAATTTAAAATTGCCTTTTTTGTGCCTTTCTCTCTTTGGGTGACCAGGGGAGGAGAGAGCTTTCTTCTAGAAGAAGAGACTAAATGAGCTTGGTTTCTTGAGTCTAGCAAAATGCAGGCTGGGAAGAGATATATTTGTTGCTTACAAATACTCTGGAGGGAAGTACCAGGAAGAGAGAAGAGCTATTTGAGTGAAAGGGCAGCACTGGCACAAGAACAAGTGCCTATAAATTTGCCAGGAATACATTTCAGCTGGAAATTAGAAGAAGGCCCTGACTGTCCAAGAAGCACATTTCTGGGATTGTCTTCCAGGAGGTTTTATTGGGGGGAAAAAAAAATAAAAATAATAATTAAAAAAATCCCAACTTTTTTTAACGCAGAAGTGAGGCAGATCTTCACAGGTACCATAGCTACCCCAAACAGGCAACGTGATACAGAAGGTCCCTTTCAGTCCTGTTTTCCACCATCCTCAAGTGTCTATCTCATTCAACAGCCTAAGATTCCACAGCGATGGTATTCAGTTACCACTGAGCTATCAAAGCTATCTGGTTTTCCTTGTTTTGCTGGCTAGAAGAACTCACAGCTGGGGTCTGGTTCTGTCCCCTGGCTACTTTCTGTCCTGTTTTATTGTGGAAATTGGTGAGGACAATCCCAAGCCTGTTTCTAGTGGACACATGCCACATGAGTCAGACTATCCACCACGTCTGTGGGGGAATGGGCCAAAGGCTGCAAGCTGCCTACTGCCCTGAGATCAGCTCTGCTCGTGCCCAGGGTGGAGGCAGATCATTTATTATCCAACCGTTAACTGCTGTCACACGCAGAGACCTCACTCCTGCAGTACGAGGTGCTACACGAGCACATCATAAATGACTCTCTGAGTTGAAGAGCTAGAGATGAAGCTTGGGATAAAGGCAATGGAGAAGGGTGGAAAACTGTGATTTGAGAGTGCCAGGTAGATGATGAACAGCAGCTCTAGCCACTTGCTTGCCAACTGCCCAGCACTCACTCTTGTAAAGTCATCTGAAATCCCAAAGAACACCAGCCCAGGAGCAAACATGAAGGTGAACCGTGTATGGCAGAAGATCAGGTGCCAGGGGCTGGGTGAGGTTAGGCACATGGCATTAGAGTCCTCACTTGAGGCAATTTAAATCGTACCATTGGTATAATTGAAAGCTGGGAACATCAGCCTCAGCCCCATGGAGATTTGCTAGTTGGCTCTTAAGATCAGTATGATGCTCTGGCCATCCCTGAGCTGCAAGGAAGTTTGTCCTTCCTCTGCCTATAACAGGAGAGTCTGGGAATCAAGAAATGATCTCAGAAAGTGTCTAGATGCAAAGCATTAGATAAGGAAACCTCTTAAGTATGTTTCCTTGCTTTCAGACCTTAATATATCAGCATTGACCTTTGTTTTCTTTAACCTTCTCCTCCCTGGCATATCAGGGCCATCAGGTTGCAATACTGTTAGGGTGGTTGTTCTTTTCATGTAGCGCTGTAAGTTTATGCAGCAATTTGTCACTGCAGATAAAACATCTTTGCTGTCCCAGGCAGCATACAAGCTGAAACAGGCATGGCATGCAAATTCAACTGGAAGTTAAAGTTCAAGCGTGGAGGAGTCTGGAGGGGAGGAAGGAAGGGGGGAGTGTTTCAGGGGGATGGTTTTGCAGAGGACTGTCAAGGAAGAGGAATTGTGCAAGCACAGGAGAGAGCAGGGAGGGCTGTCGAGGCACAAGAAACACCGCACAGAAGGGCGAGAGTGGGCACAAGGGATGCAAGGAAAGGTATGGAGAAAGACTAGAGAAGTGCAGGAGAAAGAGGTTGGAGGAGGATGTTTGAGAGAACTAACAACCCTGTGTGTGCACTGCAGGGCTTTGAAAGGAGGAGAAGGTGCCCAAGGTCACTGCAGATAAACAGGGAATGGCTGCTGCATCCCAACCCAGAGCCTCCCCTCCATTGCTGGGCAAATGATCATATATACACACAGGTCTACAAAGCATTTGGAGATGCTTCAAGGTGAAAAGGACCTATAAAATGATTCCTTATTGTTGACATTAAGAAGTTGTAGAAGTCTTCACTTGGAAATGCACCTGGGTTTTGTCTCTTCACAGCACAGATGTTATACAACTGCAAAGCTACACAGGAGTTCCTTAAGTGCATGATCTTTGTATTTAATTTGGCCAGTTGGTTTGGGTTCACAGCAGCAGAGTCCTTCCTGTGTGTTTGTACAGTACACATGTAAAGCCTTTCCTCTTAGCACAGCAACCAAATGTATATGTTTAGTTCCGGTTTATATTCCAAGCACTGAGCAAACCCTCAACAAATGCTGTCTTCAAAAATTGGCCGCACACCCACACCAGTCAGACTTTCCATGGAGTCAGAACCTCAGAAATCCCTCACCAAGAAGGAAACATTGGCCTGCTCTGAATTCATTTATGGAGAGGAGGGAAGAAAGAAAACACATTCATCAAGTTTTGTCTAGTCTAATGACATTGGCCTGAAACTCAACCCTTTACTTCTGTTAGATTTTATACCCTTGCTGACCAGCTACATCTTACTCCAAAGCCCTACATGGAAGCAAACTTGGCAGTAAGACTAAAAAAGTCCTCCTGCAGCAAGGTCCCTGTGCTCAGTGCCCCGAGGAACTGGGATCTCCAGGAGGCCGTGGTTTTTGAAACAAATGGATGGGGCAGCCCTTCTTCTCAGCAGGGCCTTGGTAGTGCAAAGCAGCTCTCTCCCTCCCTCTCATCCCGTGAGAAGGGAATTCATCAGAGAAGTTTTCTGGGTGATGGGGAGAGTGAGGCAAGCAGAGCATGTTCAGGACATGGGTACAGGAGCCAGGAGGGAGCCACAGGACAGCAGAGCAAGCAGGTTGCTGGCCATGCATGGCTCCTTGCACCCAAAGAGCCTTGAAAATCTCCATAACTGAGTACCTAGGGACAGCCCAGTGAGTACTGTGGGGACTTGTGCTGCTTCATCCCACTTGTGACTCCAGGCTGGCTGGAAGATAGCTAAAGTTATCGTTAGGCTGGGGATAGGAGGACTGTACCAATGCCTTGGTTGATGGTAGATGCTGGGGACCCCACTGTGCCCTTGGAGAAACATCAGCTCTCCAGGAAAGGCAGGTTATTGCTGTAAAGGGGCTGTGTCAGGAGACAGAGCAGGGCTTCATTTTCAGGCAAGCTACTTTTGAATGATGCAGCACAGAGCAGATCTCCAAGAGACAGCCAAGAGGTGGGACCGAGGCAAGGCATGGAGAATGAGTCACCCACAGCTGAAGCCAAGAAAGGGCTGAACGTTGAAGCCAATCGTGTAAGGCGAGAACTGGGCCAGAGCAGAATGGGAAAGAGAAGAATTCATCCCAGCAGGGAAACAACTGGAGAGACAGAACAAGGAGGGTGAACGAAATCAGAAAACTGCAGTAGAGCAGGATGGAAGAGTGACCACACTTCACCAGACTGGTGGCCATCCAGCTCTGTACACTGTCTGCAGCAGTGGCCATGAGCAGATGTTTAAGGCAAAAGCTCAGAAAAGCCAGGACAGGCGTAGAGTGTGACTTTCCCCTGAGGACTCTCCCAGCCTCTGGCAGTCCACGACGTAGCAAGTCCTCGAGCCAGGGGCTGCTCCTGCAACTTTAATAGCCTTCAGGGACCCTTTTTTTCCCTTGGAACCTAATGTTTTGCAAACCCCTCTGTGCTTTTGGCCTCCATCCTACCTGGCAGCAGTGAGCTCCACAGCCTGAGGGCACACAGGGGGAAAACACCAGGGAGGGAGGGAGGGAGGGATAGAGGAAAGCTGCTGAGAAGTGAAGGAGGATGGAGGGGATCCTTCTGGGAAGGGACCCATTGCAGCAGCCAGCTCAGCCATTAACACAGCATTCCTCAAATGGCAAATTGAGGTCACATCGCTGTGGTGCACTTCCAGCCTCTCATAGCTAGACCCTTGGAGGGTCCAAGACATTAGCAGTGCATTCAAATGGCCTGCCCCAAAGGCATCACTGTCAAAAGGAAAACTGTTTCTGAGGAAGAAAATGCCAAAACCAATGACTTTCAGCACCAAGAAGTTTCTTTCTCCTCCAGAGGCATGGGGAGCCCACAGTCCCCACAAGGCCAGTCCCTCTCCAAGAGAAGAGCTCCAGGCACTTGAGTAGCCTGCACTGGAGCTTCTTTCTGGCCACCTCTGTGCTAGTCAGTGTTGGAGAGGCATAAACCTGCCCTGGGAGCAGCACGAAGAGAGAAGAAAAGCTTTTTTTTCCTCAAATGGTAGAGCATTTCTTTTTTCCTTCAAGAAAGGGGCAGCAAAGGAAGATATTTTGCCCATTAAAAGAGACGGAGAGAGAAGGGGGCAGGATCTGAGTTACAAAAGAAATCGGCACATTACAGCAAGGGAGACTGCAAGGCACAAGGCCACAGTGTAAAATAAAAAATAAAACAAATAAAAGGTATTCAAAGCCCTTACAGCATCCATCAAAGCGATAACGTTATTGCACGGTACGTTTATAGCTCCCTTGCAGTCGCGGGAGCAGCTTTTCAGTGGGGCTGGGCTTAAAACAAGACCCAAACCAGCTTCCTGCTGCTCCAGCACCATCAGACAGACCTTCCCCCGCCCCACCCCCTGGATATTTCCCAGCCCCTTAGCAGTGATTCCGAAATTCATTTCACCCTATAATTGGATTTTATGGAGGAGAAGGAGACACAGAGCAGGGCTGGCTGTGGTGTAAGGGTCCTCGGTAGCCATCAGGGCAGCAGCAGGTTGGGAGGGTTGGGTTGGGGTTGCTGGAGTGATGTGCTGCCTCCTGCACCCACCAACCCACCCGCACACACACTGCAGGCTCGGTGGCCACGCTGGCCGGGAGAGCAGAAAATGCCCCATTTCTACCATCAAATTTCAGTGAGTGCAAGTCGCTTCCATTTCATCGCGCTCGGGAACGGCTGGGCTTAACTAGGTCACATTTCTTAACCGTATCAGAGGCGAAGGCTTGTCTTGCTTGAGTGATTTAACCACTCCAGAAGAATTTTACAAAGCAATGCAGCGAGCTCCCGCGATGAGCGATGACTCCCTTTGCCTTGCTCTGCAGGAGTAAAAAAAGACCTGTGCAAGGGACCAAAGCCCCACCTCCTTAAGATCCTAGGTGACCAACAGCTCCTTTTCAGCGTTATGAACATACACATCTCCAAGATGAGCTACTTCAAACTCACGTTTTCTCTATTAGGTGCCAAGACCCAACCTTTGCACACCACGTTTATCCCACAGCTGTCTGCACCAGGCAGTGAAAGCCCCATGCAAAGAGACGCTGCCTTCCTGCTGCAGGGAGAAGGATGAACCTCACCCCTGGGTGCCAATGGGTAGGTGGAGAAGCAAGTTAACCCCATGCAACACTACAGGCTTGGGGAAGAGTAGCTGGGAAGCTGCCTGCTGGAAAAGGACCTGGGGGTGTTGGTCGATAGCCAGATGAATATGAGCCAGCAGTGTGCCTACCACAGGGAAAATCTGCAGGGAGCCTCAAGGGCAACTCTTGGGAGCTGCACCCTGGTATCTGCCATGCCAACTCCTCACCTTGACAAGAAACGTGAAGGTCTTTGTGACAGGACAAGAGGTAATGGCCTCAAGTTGTACCAGGGGGGGTTCAGCTTGGATATTATGAAAAGTTTCTTCTCTGAAAGAGTGATCAGACATTGGAACAGGCTGCCCAGGGAAGTGGTGGAGTCACCATCCCTGGAGGTGTTCAAGAAACATGTAGATGCAACACTCAGGAATATGGTTTAGTGGGCATGGTTGGCGATTTGATGGTTGGATTGGATGATCTTAGAGGTCTTTTTCAACCTTAATAATTCTGTGATTCACCTGCACATCCAGTCCTACCCTGAGTCACGCTGGACTTTTGACCTGCACAATGCATCTTGCACCATCTCATCCCCCAGGCTGATGATGCACAGCTTAAAAGTGTCCATCGCTTTGCCCACATTAGCCATTTTGTCCATCACTGTCAATGGATGTCTCTTGGTTGTGGCTTAGTTAGGACAATAAACTGATTTGTCTTTATTTTTCAAACACCTTACCACAATCCTCCTTGGACAAGTGGGAATGAGACAGTCACTATTTCCAGTTTCTCTGCCCATTTTCTTTGCCCATTTTTACTCAGCCTTCTTCCTCCACGTTACTTGTGCAACAAGAGGATGACTCCAGCACATAATTCACCTGCTCTGCTTAGACAGCAGAAAGGTGGTATTTTCAGCATTTTTTTTTAAATCCTGTTCTTTTTATAGCCAGCCATTTTGTTCTCTTTTGAGACAGCTGCTGCAGACTGAGCAGATGTTCCCACTGAACTGTGCATGGTGACACCCAGGCATCTCAGTTCGACTGAGAGCCCAGTGAGATGACTCCAGCACATAATTCACCTGCTCTGCTTAGACAGCAGAAAGGTGGTATTTTCAGCATTTTTTTTTAAATCCTGTTCTTTTTATAGCCAGCCATTTTGTTCTCTTTTGAGACAGCTGCTGCAGACTGAGCAGATGTTCCCACTGAACTGTGCATGGTGACACCCAGGCATCTCAGTTCGACTGAGAGCCCAGTGAGGTGGCAGCAGCATGGAGGTAGCCTTCTCCAACGTGTTTGTCAACACCAAGGTTCACCTGCACCTTCACCTACCTCGGGTAAGTCCTGCCGGGTGCCTGCACAGTCATCTCTAACCTAAATCATTTCATGCCATCTGCAAAACTTGCTGCTTCGCTACTTCCCCCGCTTTTCCAAGTCATTAATAAATACTAAGCACAGGCAGCGGGCTCACAGCTCCCTGCCCAGTCTGCTCTCCCCAACCCCAGAGGGAGAGGACATCCCCACCTCCATCGCTCCCACTGCCCAGCCCGCCACCAGCAAGACGCCCAGCGTCACTTCTTGTTGTCCCCCATATCCCCACCTCTTTGTGGGGGGGCTCCAGCCTGCACCCCACAGCTGTGCTGGGCTGGAGGGGTGTTTTAGCCCCCAGTCAGCCATCGTTTCTAAAAGCAGAGTGCAGGTTGTCAGACCTCAGCTGGCTCACTCAGCTCCTCTGCGTTGCAAAGCTCTCAATAATTCACAACGCTAAATGGCCCCTTTGGTTCAGACCAACCTTCCCATCCCACGGGATGCCAGACACGGCTCCGTCAGCTCCCATTAGCAGTCCTGTCCTCCAGCCAGACCAAGACTGCAGCACACAACATGGGCCTCCAATCTGAGCTCCCAAAGGTCTCGAGGTGCTACCCAGCCCTCAGAGGATGCTGCTCCCCTTCCCATGGGGGAGGAAGCAGTGGGCTATGGAAGGAAACAGTCACCCACTGAAGCATCCCACCCTGGTTCTTGGGGGGCACCAGCGGGGAACTCCCCTCCACTCAACACACCGGGACGCCTCTGCATGCAGCCCAAGAGTAGGATGGGTTTGTTTCTTGCTGCTCCCCATTTCTGTTTGCCCCCCTTTGCTGCACCCACAAACCCCCATGTTGGGCTTGAGCCCTTTCCCCCCTTGCCTGGGGGGCTGATGATGGCCACATGCACGATGCTACTGTCTATGGGGTGCCAGCAGCCCGCGGGGTGCTCGGGCACTAATGGATTTAATACCTATGGCAGATGCTGAGACACCAGTGCTTGCAAGAAAGAGATGGGTGAGAGGAGGGAGATGAGCAGTGTGAAAGCAAAGGACTTGGGAGCTGCACCAGCCCAGCAGCACACCATGGCTTGGGCAAGGTGCTTGTACCCTACAGCTGCCTCCCCACACACCCTGGCTAGAAATCATAGGATCATTTGGTTAGAAATACCCTTGAGATCATTGAGTCCAACCATATCAGATCAGACCACAGCTCCCAGTAAATACCTGTGCCTCCACATACTATAGTTATCCTCACAAAGTGTGTTTGAGAAGTTCACCCTGCCTCCAGTTCCAGAGAATGCAGCCATTCCCCTCGGTGTCTGTTTCTACAGTTTTCCCTAGTTGGTGAGGAAGGGAAGACTTGTTTTATTTTTGTCTTTAAAGAAAAGCAGAAGGAAAATAGGAGTTTAATTCTGCAGGTCTCTGAAGCACTGCTGCATACCAGAAGTAGCTGTGGACATCACATCCGTTTGCCCAAGGAGCAGAATATCCCATGTGCTTTACCATCTCCCAGTGCTTTGGTTTTTATATCTTTTGGCTTTTAGTCCACCTCATTTTCACTGAAAGTCTAGAAGTCATCCTCCAGGACCACTAGCTGCTGCAGGGCTCCTAAAGCCCTAGGGAAGGACATCTTCCCTGGCTGTCCTGCCAACCATCTCAGCAGCACCCTCTTTGCCTCTAACAAGCACCAAGAAGCTGTGGTACAGGGTCTTCTACCCCTCTCCAAGCTTTGCAGGGGGTCAGACCAGGGCTCTGTGCACATTTTGCACAGCCCACGATACATTTTGCCAGACTTGTCACCACGCAGGGAAATCAGCCACTCATGCAGACGGCAAAGCCTTGTTCAGCTGCTCACTTTGAGAGCTCAGTCACACAAAAAAAGTACCCTGCACGCACAGTACATGACTTTAAAGTAATTAAAATGTGCTCAAAAAAAAGCCAACTTTGTAGGCATTAGCTGAGAGAGTTCTTCGTAGCAGAGGTTACTTTCCTGACTAATTTCAGCCTCTCATTCTCCCGGGTTTTGGCCAAAAGGCTGCTAAGAACATCTTTACTTTCTTCCTGATAATCAGTCCAACCACGCGTCTTCACATTTTCCAGAGAACACAACCTTTCTGCACAGACCCAGGTTGGAATAGTGACCATCACTTAAAAGATGAACATTTTGAGTAACTGGGGAGCAGGGGGTTAGAGAAAAAACAAGAAACCCCCCACTGCCATGCCCTTGCAGCTCCAGCCACTGGCAGGGGACATCTCTGTCCTTGGAAGAAGGACTGAGTATGCAAGCAACAGTAAAGCCTGTTTTCCTAAACACAGAAAGAAAAACAAAGGAGAGATTTTCCATTCACTATTTCAAGCTTTTTTCCAAAAAAATCTCTAAAGTGATGCTAAAAGCCCTTCTTTGATGTTTGCTTACATCCTCCTTTATCTGCTTCTGGGATATTTTTGTGGCTTTTCTGCACAAAATGACAGAGCTCCCTCCCTCCCTCCCTCTGCTGACACCCAGTTCCTCTCTTCTCTGGTGGCACCTCTCCTCCCACAGCTCAAATACCTGACCCACCTTTTGTACCACTTGCAATTTGGATAAGAGCTCCTACCATTTCAGCTATATATTTCATAAAGGGAATGTATTTGGGGTTTTTTTTTTATATGTATCTTGAAAAAGAGTGGCTATTAACAACAGCTCTCGCTGACCTCCCTGCTGCAACCAATTCATTCTTCAATAGCACAACTAGCAGGACTAAAAATCTATATAAAAATATTGCATGCTACCCATTCCTGAACATTTCTGTCTAAGGTTTTCTGTTGCTTTCAGGATTTTTCTAAAGTAGGGTCAGAAATAGAAGGAGAGCTTCTGAGAGAGGGTTTATTGATATTGTGTTATTTACATTATAACTACAAATCAAACAGGAGAGAGAGAGAGAGAATGAGTGAAAACTCCTTTTTTCCCCCCAAATGGATTTGCAGTGCAAAGGCATTTATTATTTCAAGGTCATCTCCTTCTTACTATTAGATCTCACTATCAAACTTTTTCTAGACATGTTCCTCCCCCGTTGGTTAATGTTCATCAGATTATTACTAATCTTATCACAGACTTCATGGCACTTCTTGGAGAAAGTCAGGTCCCCATCCCATAGTCCCCTCTTTGCTACTGGTGACAGGCTGATGCTGCACCTAAATACAACTGGTAATGCTTTCTCCAACATAGATTCAGATCTGATGGCACCAAAATCCTCATGAGCTCATCAAAACCCACATAGCTGTTCACATAAAAAAACCCAATAATAATAAAAAAAATTGTGACCAACCAACTCTTTAGGCAGCCGAAAGGTTTCATTTCATTATGGTCAAAATGTCAAAAATGAAGCATTTGGAACAATTTTTCATTCCTTTCTAAGACAAATCTCCATAGATGGAATAAAGAAAATGCAATACACAGCTTTTCCTTTTCCCTTTGCCATGTTTTGGGTTAGTTTTCTTAATTTATCATCCTTCCAGGTGGTTGCCAGGAATTACTGGTTGCAGCAGACCCTGCCGAGTTTCCAGTGCAGAGGAACAAGGTGCTCACAACTTCCCCGTCCGTGGGCTCTCCTGCAGCCCACGCTGCCCCAGCCAGGCAGCCTCCCAGCTTTCTACAAGTGCTTCTGCTTAAAAAGTGCCGTTCTTAGTTTTCCACAGATGCTCTCTGGATTACCCAGGATTACCCTGGATTACCCAGATCTGGACCCTGTGCAGGGAAGGGGCCCAGTCCTATTTAACATCTTCATCAATGATCTGGATGAGTGCACCCTCAGTCAGTTTGCAGAT
>NW_010300671.1:12309-12888 GCF_000700745.2 Antrostomus carolinensis | reverse complement strand
AGCAGCCTGGCATAACCCGCTAGTCATTTTTGAAACGTCTGCTGGTCACTTGCTAACAGGAAAACTCTTGTCAGGGCTGATGGCATGTGTCAGGAAGGGCTTTGGTGACAGGGACCATCTTAAACCCTCCTCAGCAAGGGTTTTGAACAGGAAGAGCAAGGGTTTTGAGCAGCTCACCTGCTCAGAGGAGAGTTTCCCAAAGCCATCAGCCCCAGGGAGCTATGCTGCAGTTCCTGTTTGTCTCTTGTGACATTTGCATTTTGTCCTTTGCTTTAGAACCACTGGGTTGCACAGATGCTTCTCAGATGTCCCATGGCCCATCAGGTTGGTTCAGCTGTGCTTGATTTGGGGTGTTTCTGTGCAGGGGAAGTGAAATTGGTGAGCTTTTAGTTTGTTTCTGCATTTTCTGCAGAAACTAACTTGAAGCAGAAGTTTCTGATTTTGGCTTTGTGGTAAGCACTGGTTGAAAGAGCTGCAAAAAGAGCAGAAACAAAGTTGAACAGGGTCCCCTGGGATTAATGCAGAAAGTGGGGTTTGGCCTGAAAGGATGGAGCGCTGATCTGAGTGGTGTCAAACATT
>NW_010300671.1:0-12277 GCF_000700745.2 Antrostomus carolinensis | reverse complement strand
TGGTCTGGTGGTGTCACTAAGCAGCACTACATGGCCACTCCCTTCCCAGGAATGTTAGGAGCAGGTGTAAGCAAGCCAGATCCTGTCTATTTTCATACCAGGCTCTTGCCAGCTGGCTCACTCCTCTGGTTAGCAGATTCAGGTAGATGTTCAATCCTCAGATCAGATGCCAGAGCGTGTGGGTGGGCAGGCAGGCAAAGCAGATCAAAGCGATCGACATCCCCTGGATGGAGGGGAGACACGGGTTACACAGCCTGTGCACTCCTGCCAGAGCTCCTTCAACTTATTCTTTTCTTATTCTGTGTTCAGCATCCATAATGTACTGGCTCTACTCTGATCAGAAATGGGCTGTGTTCCATTTTACTTAGGGCAAGGGAAACTGTCCTCAGTGCCTTGCTCTTGCCTGTTTTACTCCAGCCATCAGTGTTGCACTTTGAGCTTCCTGGGGCTCTGCTGCTCTTCTTCCAGCCTGGGTCAACATTACAAACTGAAAAGCAGCGCACTGAGCGCAGCTCTGGCAGCCTCTCTGACTGGTGTTTGTTTTTTAGTGACTGTTATGCTGGATGGCGTTTCCTGGACGGTCCTGGAGACGGAAGTGCTGCATTTCTAGAGCAGGTACGGTACGGACAGCAGACAAACCAACCTCTTATTCCGTGTCAGGCCTCTACCTTTGCTTCCAGGATGTCCCTGGGAGGAGGAGGACTGGTTGGCACTTGGCCTTTCTCTTGTGACTGCTGACTAAGGAACCTGTGGTGTCGAGGCTGTTGCAATATGAACTTGCACCTGTACGTGAGCAAACTGTCCTGTGAAAAGCATTGGCAGAGCAGAGCAGCGGAGAAGCTGGGGAGCCCCTTCTGAGCCGCGGAGATCACGCGCAGTGAACAAGCGCGGCTCCGCTTGTGAGGTGAGTCAGCGTTCTTGGGGTGACTAAGAACTGGTTTGCTGGGTGACTTGTGTTGATGTTGGGCCTGTGCATCTTTTCCAGCCTTCCAGCAGAACAAGTCAGATAGGAACAATTACTTAGCTAGTGATTGTATGGTGGAAAGGAAGGCCTGGTGATCTTGGTGTTTGTGTGGTAGCCTGAGGACATGGACCAGAAGAGATGTTTGCCTAGTGATGGTGTTTGTAAAAACTAGACACGCTTTCAGATACAGAGTTCTCACCAAAAGTGGCATAATTGATACTAAACTCTCAACAGTTGTTCTCACCTTGCACTTACAGTCGTGACCTGCTGCTTCCATTTTGGACCCGATGGAGAACTTTTGTGCCTGAAAGCTTGTCCAGTTCCCAGCTCTAACCTCTCTAGTAAGAGACATTACCTCCTATATACAGAACTCGTTCAGAAACAGGGGTGGAAATACCATGTTCTGTTCTTCCTTGTGCAACTTCCTGCAGAATCCACGAGTCAAATAGCTATTTTACACTATTTCTGAACCCTGCAGATTGCCTTGGTGCTGCTCCCCTCCGTCCTGCCGCAATGAGTGGGAAGTCCTTGCTCTTAAAGGTCATCCTCCTTGGAGATGGTGGAGTTGGGAAGAGTTCCCTCATGAACCGGTACGTCACCAACAAGTTTGACTCGCAGGCTTTCCATACAATCGGTGTGGAGTTCTTAAACCGGGACCTGGAGGTGGACGGACGTTTTGTGACCCTCCAGATTTGGGACACTGCAGGACAGGAGAGATTCAAGAGCCTGCGAACCCCCTTTTACAGGGGGGCGGATTGCTGCCTGCTGACCTTCAGTGTGGACGACCGGCAGAGCTTTGAGAACCTCAGTAACTGGCAGAAGGAGTTTGTCTATTACGCTGACGTGAAGGACCCTGAACACTTCCCATTTGTAGTACTGGGTAACAAGATAGACAAACTTGAGAGACAGGTGAGCACAGAGGAGGCCCAGGCCTGGTGCATGGAAAATGGTAACTATCCGTACCTGGAGACTAGTGCCAAGGATGACACCAATGTGGCAGTGGCCTTTGAGGAGGCTGTGCGGCAGGTGCTGGCGGTGGAGGAGCAGCTAGAGCACTGCATGCTGGGCCACACCATCGACCTGCACTCCAGCTCCAAATCAGGCTCTTCCTGTTGTTAAGAGTGTCTGCTGCTTTGGAAACGTCGCTCAAGCCGGCAACTTGATCGGAATAAGCGCAGGCAGCTCTGGGGTACTCTGAGGAGAGTGGCCACAAGGACAATAGGTGGTTGCTCACTGGGGAGTTGCAGCCTCACCATCTGAATTCTGGCTGGAGTTTTTGGGCACAGAGCATGTATCTGCAGGAGGGAGCTGTTAAAAGAGCATGTGAGCGTAGTCCTGCTTCCATCTCTGCCTGTTTTAGCAGGTTTAAAGGACTGCGTTCAAGTCCTTTAAATTCACTAAAGACAGTAGTGACCTGATCTGTACCTGAACTAAAAAAAAAATACTAGAGCCACTAAACTCATGACCTTACTGCCAAAGGAAAGTCTGCTCAGCATACTGAGTGAAACCTGTTGTAGAGACTCTAGCCCATGCACCTGTGAGAATGCCAAATACTAGCGTGGCTGGGATGTGTGTATCTGTTGTTTGGGACAAGTGCATTGTGTCCCGGGACTGAATTGTGCTGAGAATTGCTAGAACTCTGAGCTGAAGCAACCTATGAAGGAGAGATGGGCCTGTGTTTGAATGTGGCAGCGTTGTTTCTTCACAGCTGCCTATTTCTGGCCTGTTTTTCCTCACCTCTAACTTTGTCTTGTGTGAGTGTTATTTTGTGGAGAGACTGTCTGCTTCTTGTTTAATATGTGTTTCCTTGTCTCTTCTGGAGGCTCAACACTGGATCTCACTTCTCATACTTGGAAGCCCTGGATGAACAACACCTATGGACACTCGCTGGGTCATGTCAAAGGGTTTAGAGTTACTCAGGAGATCTGGAGCGTGAAACCTCAGCTGATTTCTGTCACAAGTAATCACCATGTCCAGATGATGTGCTCTAGCAGACCGGTGGTAGGTCGGGAGGATGTCTCCTAGGTGTGCAGGTGTCTGGGGGAGTCATGCCTGGTCAGCTGTTAAATCCACTCAGTCAGTGTGTGGGACTGGTGACCACTGTGCTTCATTAGCTGGTGGATCAGCATCTTGAGTTGCTTTAGCACAGATGTTCTCATCTGGATGCTGCAGCACAGAACCATTCACTTCATTTCCTGTTGTGTCAGGTGCAGTGCTGCTGAGCACAGAAAATTCACGGTGTTGTCTTGGCCCTTAGTCCTTCAGGGGAATCCAGTGTGTTTTATCTGTAACTTGTATGACAGACTTCGCTGGTAGAGGATGTCCACTGAGTTAATTGGCCGTTGTGGCTACTGTGTTCAGTCCACTGGGGAGAGAGCTGCACTCATTCCACTTCTGTTCAAGGTGGCTGAAAAATGGTATGAGGGGGCAGGGAACCTTCTAGAAAAGGGCAACAGGCTTTGCTGATCTCGGCTCCTGCCCCCTGCTAGGTGTTAGTCCCAAGCTCTATGCATAGCAGAGGTGAGTGCTTGCTGACTGCTGGCTTTACCATTATAACCTCATGTCCTGCAACTTCCCCTGCAAGCCTTTGTCCAAAACTGACTTTGCCCATAACCACAGAGGAGCCTGCCATGGGGAGAGCTTCCCCAAGTCTGTACCTGCTGGCTGCTGAATGTGGCTCCCACTGTGATGAGCTACTGGGTGGGAAATTGTGTAGCTCAAATGGAGCAGCCTCACTGTGCTTTAGAACAGGGCACTCTCTGCCCTCGTACTGGCTGGTGGCAGCTAATCCCCATGGCTGAGCAATCTGAACATGTAGGGAGTCTCCTCCTGGGGAACTCAGGGTGATCCTGCCCTTGTCTGCAGGGCAGCCACGTGTGGAAGGGACCGAAGCTTTAACGCAAAGTGCTTTAGAGGGATCTGATTTCTAAACAAGGCTGAACACTCATATCCATGGAGATAGATAGAGAGTGTTTGCAGCCTCTGAAAAACCAGGTCCCTTGAGGTATGAAAGAACACTGCCTGTGTAGGTGCAGCAGATTTTCACAGGATATTAAAGTTGGTGTTACCAGTGCCTGACCTCCCCAGGCCTCTAGATTTTTCTTCAGTTTAACACTGCTTGTTATTTCCTTCAAGACCCCAGGCTCTGTGAGCTGTGGTTCTGATTTACATCTCCGAACAGACACGATCCCCTGGAGCTGGTTTGCGCAGGGTCCTGGGGTCAGAACAGGCTCAGCCCTGCCAGAGGGGCTGCTGGGGGAGATCCCTGGGGGTGAAACTGCTGCTTCCCCAGCGCGGATCTCATGGGATCTGTGTGAGGACGGGCAGCTCCTGTGGGAGAGGGCAGAGACTGGCCGAGCCGTGGTGTGGGAGGCAGGGGTGCAGCGTGCTGTTTGCAGGACCCTGGGTGTGGGTTGATGATGATGAGCTGAATCTCAAGATCCACATTGTGCCCAGGCTGTGTGGACAGTGTGTGTTGCTGGAGGGTGTTACACAGCATCTTTCATTCCTAACAGACGTTGGATCATTTGCTTTTTTTAAAAAAAAAAATAAAAATATAGGCTTATGTGTTTTAAAAATCCATTTTTAAAAAAGTATAATACATTTAAATAATTTATTTTAAATGATACACACAGTTTCCAAAGTAGCCAGGATTTAGAGCTCTTCTGTTGCAAAGTTCAATGCCAACAGCCACCCCCTGCCTGTGTCCACTGATGCTGCCGCGGTTGTTGCTATTGCTACAGAACTGGTATTGTAAAACTGAGATTCTACCTTTATTTGAGCAAATAAAACATGGATGTATTCAAGTGAATTCGGGAAGTGGCTGCCTTCTTGGTTTATCAAAGTTTAAATCTGCTCCTGTTCTTCTGAGAGATGTGGAACTGGGCTGGTTGTAGCATCTGGCAGAGACAAGTCACTTAAGGGATCCAAGGGGTTGGTTGTTCCTGAATGCACCTCGCTAGACCAGGAGCTGAAGGAATACAACTTATTTACCAGCTGAATCCAGTGACCAGTTTTGTCTTTTCAAGAGTGTATCAGAAAACATTTTCATAACAGAAGGATTCCACATTGCTTCCCTCTGTCACTACATTTGAGTTTTCAGCCTGGGCTCTCAGCAGCAAGCCGGATACTTTCCTTTGATTTCTCCCTGCCATCTTGGAAGCCGTCCCTTGGGCTGCAGGGGGTTGTAGCCAGGCATGATTCCTGGGGGATGCTGAGACAGAAACCAGTATATGGAGGCTGTTCTCTTCCGCTGTCCTGCCAGGATGGTTGCTTATTTTGGGAGGCTTTCTCTGTGTTTGCAGAGTCTGTGCCTGCTGTTTCTGTTGGCAGAACCTTTTAATTTATTTTTCTCTCATGTCTGCTTGCCTATCTGCTCTTCCAGAGGCAGCAGAGGATTTCAAACCCTTGGAAATTGTGCTTTTTAAATGTGGTCTGGAGAATCTGGGGGCCTCCAGCATCTTATCTATTTCAAAACACATCTGAAAACAACCAGCCAACGTGACCTGGTGGGAGGTATTCCCCGCCTTGGAGAAGTTGTGGGAGTTGGGTGAGGCTGTCTCACGTCAGCAAGGGTCTGTCCAGCAATGGTTTTGCCATCAGAACCACCAGCTCCCCTGATGTGAGGCGTTTGTAGGAAAACACGGGGCAGAGGCAGGAGTGTAGTGGGGCTGTGCCCTCATTCCCCACTTTGCTGCTGCGAGCCATGGCAGAGGGCCCAGTGCGTTTTGTCTTGGGTGGGGAGAGGATGGATCCTTGGAGGACAGAGGAGTGTCTCCAAAGGAAAGCAGCGAGCTGCACTGTGTGAAACAGATTCCCCAGCATATCTCTGTGCTTACAAAGGAGGAGCAGCACTGGGGGGGGCTGTTTCTAATCCTCTCCATCCCTCTCTCCCACAGCCCTCTTGAGGATTTTGCTGCTCTGGGCCAGGTAGAGCAGCTGTAAGGCTGTGCAGCTGCTTGGTGGGCTGAGGAAACAAATCTTCTCTTAACACTGCTAGCTGAGGAGCCCCAAATGGCTTCAGATGCCCCAGGGTTGCTCTCTTGGGTGACCGAGGCTGCTGACATGCTGTGTGTTCCCAAGCGCAGCTCCTCCCTAGCTCCGGAGGCTGGTTCCTCACAGCAGTGCATGGGAGCACGATCTCTGGGGACCACATGTTCTGGCACGTGCTTGAGGATGAGCAAAAAGATATGAGAGTCTAAAAATACCCTTTTGGGATCCTCTGGACCCCAGTCCAGGCTCTTAACAGGGAGTTTGTTGCAGCTCTGGTGCCAGGGCACTGGCATGCTCTGCTCCGGAGTAAGGAGTGCTCCCCACTCTGCTGAGGAGGTGTGGTGGGAGGTGATGGAAGCTCTGACAGCAGCTGTCTGAAGGCCTAAGGTGAGTCAGAGTCCCGATCAGGGAAGTCAGTGAAATGGTGGGTTACCTGCTGAGGTGATTGCTCAGGCAAAAGCCATTGGGGATGGATAGAGACACCCCTCGACCCCAGAGCCTGCATGGCTGGTGGAGCAGCTTTCCTCGTGGCTTCAAGGGATCCTTTAGGGGTGGTGTGTGTGACCACGTGCAGATGCAGGACTCCTGTCTTCACGAGCAGCATCTACCTGTGCTGTTGTCAGTCTTAGTCCTTTCCATGAGGACTTCCTAATTGCTCTTTCCTCCTCATCCTCAGTCATCTCCCTAGTAGAGCCAAACCATGCACAGAACTGGAGAGAAACCGACAAAATCTCGAGAAACCGAGAAATCTCCCTTAGCAGGAGATGTGCCTTTGCAGGGATGGCTTCCCCGGGGAGGCACGGACAGCGCCAGCCCGGGCAGCTGCGGCCGGCGGCCGCGGGGAGGAGACGGAGGACCGGGGATGGATGCGGGACCGGGGATGGCTGTGCCACCCCTGTCTCTCTCCCTGCGCAGGGGGGTTATGTCTTCACCGTCCCAAGGGCTCCCTTGCCCAGTGTCCCCTGCACGGGGGCCACGTCCCGGAGTGGCAGGACGTGGGGTCATAGAATCATAGAATCACCTGAATTGTAGAATCACAGAATCATAGACTTTTGAGATCATCGAGTCCAGCTGTGCCTGTCTGCTACTAAACCATATCTCTGAGCACCCCATCTAGCTGTCTTTCAAATACCTCCAGGGATGGTGACTCAACTACCTCCCTGGGCAGCCTGTTCCAGTGCCTGACAACCCTTTCAGCGAAGAAATTTTTCCTGACATCCAATCTGTACCTCCCCTGGCACAGTTTAAGGCCATTGCTTCTTGTTCTGTCACTAGTTACCTGGGAAAAAGACACACACCCGCCTCCCTACACCCTCCTTTCAGGAAGCTGTAGAGAGGTAGTTGTAGACAGTGATGAGTGGGCAGGAGTCTCCATGCCAGCAAGGCAGCCCTTGGGACCTGCCCTGGGGTCCCTCTCCCTGGTCCAACCTTTGTGGGAGCAAACTGCAGCCACGTTTCAGCTGCTAGACAGGGGGAAAGTGATTGCACTGACTCCCACCTTGGAGCTCTCCTGATGGGCCAGTTCACAGAGCTGGGGTCTGGTAGCAGGCAGGGTCTATTCCCTGTCCTTTATCAGCTAGTTCCTGGAGGGCACTGGGTGCTCAGGGAAGGAGCTGTGAGGGCAAGTCCCATGTCCCCAGGTGGGATGGCAGCAGGACACAGCCAAGTGCACACCTAACGAGGCTACGTGTGTCCTTCAGCCCTTGGACTTGCCCAGCACCCTGGCCATGCTGGCCACTTTCACACACTACTTTGCTCTGCTGTCCCCAACCCTCACCCCGGCCAGGGGGCACCAGTCTCTGCCAGGGGAAAGAGATGGTGTTTTGTTCCCCAGCTCGCTCCTGCCCAGCGGCTGATTGCACACACAGGGCCCTTTCAGCACGGGGAGAGGAGGGTGATGGCATCTGGGAGCGCAGGGAACAAAGGGCCCCATTGTTGGTGGCTGCAGCCCCATGGGTCTCTGTGAGCCGGGACCAGGCTGGGCATACAGGCACAGCTGTGCACTGAGCTGGGGCAGCAGCAGTGCAGGAGCTAAACCTGCCCTGGCCAGGCTGCACGGGACACCTTGCTGCCTGTCTGGAGAGGGCTGAGGCTGGGGGAGAGAGTGATTTGGGCTGGAGTCGGGTTTAGAAGCAGCGAGAGTCCTGGCCATGGGTAGGTGACAGCCTGCTGGCTCTCAACCTGCTCATGGGCTCCCAGCTGTGCCCAAAATCTGCCTTTCAGGCAGATTTGCTGCAAATGGGAGTGATGCTGGAGATTGATCCCATCCCTCTGTGGCCTCACTTCCCAGAGCACAGCTCCAGGGGGAAATTTCCAGGAAAATAAACATTTAAATTGATAATTTTTTAAACACTGTGGAAACATGTGTCTAAGGGCAACATTCGTCCGATCAGGGGTAGAAAGACACCAGCCATTGACCTCCCCGTGCACCAGCACTGTGCAAACTGTTAATGACCCTGTGGCAAATGGCATGTGGCCACCCACAGAGTGCGTGGGCACGACATGTAAGGCTCTGGGGTAGCTGAGTCCACCCTCACGCCTGAACAAGACCGTCTTATTTCACACAGGGCTCTCTGCAAGTGAAAGAATCGCGCACTCAGCCTGGCTCTGGACGTGCTCGTACCACGTGCCGTGCCTGATGTGAGCGGCAAGCTTTGCTCAAGCCGTGCTGATCAGTTTTACTGTGGTTGTGCTGCAGATGCTACACTAGGAAACGTGGCAGAGGCTGTCACTGCACAGGATGAATGTTAAAGGACAGTAGCACATCAGCAAACATGAGCAAGTGGCTCCTACAGGACCCCAGCTTTCCTGTGGGTGGCTGGAGGAGAGAGAAAGGTTTTAAGGGCTCCTCAGCTGGGAACAAAGATTTTGAAATCAAGGTTATGAACCTCATGTCTGGGGTGGGAAGGAGGAGTGGGCAGAGTCCTGCGGGGGCTGCTGGCCCCCACGTGGGGCTGGTGAGCCCTGCCCTTTGGGGACCTTCTTCTCCGCAGCTTCCCCTGCCCTGCTTTTTTTTTCGGCTGGGGCAGGGGGGATGGGGAAAGCCAGCACAACAAATGGACAGACAGATGCATATCTTGAACAGAATGTTCTTAATTTTAATTTTTCTTTAATTTTTATAAAATACATCTTGTAAGATAAGTCTCTAAAAACTTGCTCTTTTTATTGCTTGTTAACAAGTTGAAATTCTAGATCAGAAATGAAGGAAACACTTTCAGCTGATTAACTCTCTTTTTGCGTGTATGTGTGTGTGTGTGCACATATGTGCGTGTGTGTGTGTTTGGGGTCTGGGGACAAGGGTGGGAAGGAGGATCTGGTTATTTTTTGTTAAATGGATACCAAAAAAACCCCCAGCAAACCCCCAAGAGAGACAGCGTGATGTGAATTTCCAGATCTTGACTGGTTTCTCCCCACCCTGCTGTCCCTCTTGGCACCTCCCCCCTCCCCAGCCCATGTGCGTTGGTAGCATGGCCAATTTATTTCAGCATTCCTGGCAGCAAGGATCCTTCGAACGCTCTGCTCAGCAGATCTGCTCCTTTATCCTTGCCCCTGCTGAAACCGGCACTTAAAAAAAATACAATAATATTACAGACAAAAAAAAAATTAAAAAAAAAAGAATTCCATGCAAGATGAAGCTACAGTCTGCCACTGAAAGTAGTTTCTCCAATAAATAAACACTAAGATTAGCATTAAGGAGAGGCAGGGAAGAGCAAAACAAAATACCAGTTGGTGGGGAGGACTGGAAACGGCATTTTGGCGGGTCTGTCTGGACCCATGATGCGCAGCCACAGGGCTTTCCTCCAGCTCCACCAAACCCCTTGCCCTGCTGCCCGCTTCCATGGGAAAAGACTGAACTGGCACCAGAAACAATCTGGTTTGCAGAGACGGGACATGTTTACCCCCAGACCACCGCCTTTCCTTCCCTCCTCAACTCTTTGATGGGTTTCAGCTGGAAGCGAGATGCTGCCCCGTCCCTCCTGCCCTGGCAGACACAAGAGAGTTGTCCTGACTTGCAGGAAATGCAGGGGAAAAAAAGTGAGGGGAAGAGTGGGACAGAACGAGGGAAAGTTACGTTTGACTGAGATGAGAACCAAATCAAGCTCTCCGACGCAGCGGAGGTTAGCGAAGCAGACGTCACCCCAGAGAAGAGCACCATTGTGAAGGGACGAGAGCGCGCAGCGAGCCCGGCGCTCGCAGGGCGTGCAAAGGCGCCGCAGTCCAGAGGGTCATCCCCTGCCTACGGAGGGGTGGCTCTGGCTTTACACTCCTGGGGCACGGCGCAGAGATGTCCCCTCTCGGTCAAACCTGTCTGCTGCCTCTCTGCTGCCTGGAGAGTAAAGCCACGAGTCCCCCTTTGTCTAAAGCGACACCAAACTCCTTTAGGCTTTAATAGGAGCAGCTGGGTTAGGGCTTTATCAGCATCGGGGTCAGCACTCTCTTCGCAATGGGAAGATCCTTGCCCTGAACTCCCTTTGCCTCGACTGCAACAGGCAATTTGGGGTAAATTAATCTTTCTTTGCTAAGGGAAAAAAAAAAAAAATCCTTCTCTTATTCTCCATCCACAGGTGGTGACAGCAGACAGCTCCAGGAGAGTCTCTAACAATGGTACCAGGACTGGGACAACTTCCTTTTCTCTCTAGGTAGCCTCTTGCTACTCATGGAGCAAACTACATGTATTTCCTCCTCCCAGGAGCACGGAGACCTTTGCTTATCCCTAGGCAACATTAGGACACTGGAGTAAGTCCCTCCTCTTCTCTGGCTGGTTTTGATGGGCTTGGCCCTAGAGCAAACCGGTTATGGATGAGCAGAGAGAGAAAAGTGCATGAAGAGGTGTCCACTGGTGGGAAGCTCTCCTGCCTGGTCATGCTCAGCACGATGGATGCGAAGGAGGAAGAGGAGGGGAGTCAGCGGTGAAGGCAGAGTTAACGCAGGAGACCTGGTGTCGGGTGGCTGCAGTGTTAAAGCCTCGGGGTTAGAGAAAAGAAGGGCGTTTGGTCTGGCTGGGCTCCACCACACGGGCTAGAACTTGGTGCCTCGGCCCATCAGCTTGAGGACGGCAAAGTTGTAGGTGGCGGCGATCATGAAGGTGAGCTGTGGGTGGGAAAAGAGTGAGCAACAGGGGAGGAGGAGAAATGAAGCTCTGGTGAGTGAGGAGGGCAAGTGGGGTGGCACTCCTCGCTGGGGTTACACCTGAGGTGGCAACTCCCAGCCCAGCACCCCAACAAGGCAGCTGCCCCATGGAGTCCTGTAGCACCGGTGGGACACCACAGTGTCTACTTGCTGGTGTAAAGCAAGAGGAGAGCCAGGGAAAGGCAAGGACTCCATGCAGCAGGACCTCCCCCCGGTGCTCTCCTAAAGCCTTTCCAGATCCCCTCCAGCAGCCATTTCTACCTTCTTATGGCCTGAATTTGACACTTGCACTTATGTGCCAGAAAATGACATGAGCATGGGCTCTGTCACATCCATGCCCACCACCTCCATTGCCTCTGACCCCACATCCTCGCCAGGTGGAGGAGAACAGCAGGGAAGGGGGAGCACTAACTCACCAGTGAGACCAGTGTGGCGGCTGCCCCCACAAAGGCCGCGATGAAGAGGTGGAAAGTCATCTGGAACTGCAAGGGAAAAGAAGGGTGAGTTCCCAGGGTCCCACATGCTGGCTGGGGAGGCCAGTGTTGAGGGTACCCACTGAGGGAAGCACAGATGGGGTGACGGGAGATGCTCACCTCGCTGGTCTTACAGATGGAGAGCAGGTTGGAGCCGCACACCTTGCCAGGGAAAGCGTTCCATGGTAGGACACCTGTTAAGACGCAGGGAGCCAGGTGAGCCGGGCATGGCCACCGGCCAGCTGCCTTGCTCAGCCTCCTGCAGCCACATCTGTCACACGCACCCCAGTGTTTTGGGGCTCTTCAGCACTTACCCCTGCTTTATCCCAGCCTGATCTGCCTGGACCCTCTCCTCCATCCCCTCTCCTCCACCCTGAGCCCTGGCTCCTGGGCAGCAAACCCGGCACTCACCGTACATCCTGGCATCCGCACACAGGGTGCCAATGCTGGCCGAGGTCTTGCTGGGGTTGGCAATGGACTGGCAGGTGGTCCAGGTGTTAAAGTAGATGTAGACGGGCACCGCAGAGCAGGCGAAGACCAGGAGCCAGATGATGGTCAGGACGTAGGTAATGCCCACAAACTGCAAGGGGCAGGACAAGCCAGGGCAGAGCCGTGGTTACCGAGTGGGCAGGGACACTGACAGGGGGAGTGCGAGGGTCCCCAGGCAGGAGATGGCACGGGGCAGGCAGGGGACTGAGATGCTGCCCGCAAACGGCTC
>NW_010300670.1:0-23180 GCF_000700745.2 Antrostomus carolinensis | reverse complement strand
GCGGAGCTTATGCCAGGATTAAAGGGTTCAGCTTTGGCTAGGTATGGGTGCAAGGTCCTGCATGAATTTACTCCAAAAGACAGCATGTACTTCAGAGGGACGTCCTTTTAGCCTGCCTTCAGCATTGTTAACACAGTTGGAGAGAAATTGCTGCAGAGTTAATATTGTTTGTTAAATAAATCTGATCTTCGGATAGCAGCAAGTAGAAAAGGTTTAGTTAACTCTTGGGTTTTTGGGTAGGAAGTGACTTGGGTAAGCTGTTACCTCTTGCATCTGCTCTTTGTGCAAAGGTGAGTCCAGTAAATGATTTTATTGTAGAGCATTTTTGCAGAAAGGTATTATTCAGGTATGTGTATAAATTGGTTTAAAGCTCTTTGGTTCAGTAATTCTGTCTCAGAGGTACATTGAACCATTTTTCCTAGGTTGTCCTCTGTGAACTACCTTCTGCTATTTAAAGCAGATACAAATTTAGCTCAAAGTGTTCCCTTTCCCACAGACTTCTCAGAAAGTTAAAGCTTGTGACAGTTTCATTCTTGCTGTGCTCTTGACTTGTCTTCAGATCCAAACAAATGTCTTGTCTGTCTCTGAGCTTCATTTCTGGTGGCTCAGAAGATAAAATGCATTTATATTTCTTAATTTCCTTAGGAAACCTTCCTGTCTTTCAACTGCCCTGCTTCTAGTCTGGTTCTCAGGTCAATGCAAGAGGTTAATGAACTGTGTAGGCTTATAGAGCCAAACATATATTTATGTGGCATCATGAGCTATTGGATCGAAACCTCCCAGCCACCACCAAAGGAAGGCGATTACCTTCTCTCAGACCAGCTGGGCACCGGAGATGTTGAAACGGGAGCAGCGGTTGAAGGCTGCGACCAAATTCATTTGAGCTGCTCCTCTGACTCTTGCGGTTCATGTGAGGTTGGGTTTGTACAACGAAGAATACGAGATTTCTTTGCCATTATGCTTGGATGTAGTTCAATACACTGGTGTGCATTTGTAATTTGAAAAAATAGATTAAAAAAGAAGCAAATTGAAGTATAACAATAACAGATTAAGAGAAACACTTATCTCACTTCCTTTTGGGGGGCTGCGCATGTGGTTTGGGACCCAAATGCTCGGGATTATTTGATTACTGAAGCAATAAATGTTTTGGATATAAAGTCACTCCATGCTGCTTCTGGGACTGAACCTGACATTTATTTTCCAATCATGGTGGGTTTTATCTTGCTGTTATTTAGCCACACTTTGTTTGCCAATGGGTCTTGCTGTCAGTAATGTCAGGTATCTTCATGCCCTGATGAAGGCTTGTGTTAACAACAAACTCGTTTGTGTGCCTGAGACGGAAGCGTAGCTCCAACCCAACGTGACAAAAAAACCACAAAAATGCAATTTTTTAATATGTGAAATGATGTCGACTATGGACTTACCATGTTATAAACAAAATCTGTACCTTTGACTCGGATAACTCATTTCTTCAGGTTAATCTAGCGTTGCGTGAACAGCTCCAAATGTGGAATAACTCATAAAGTAAGAGTTTTTTTCATCTTACACGGGAATGACCTAGGTTTTTCTTTCTTCCAAGTAAGGATTTAATAATGCAATCGTTGTTTCCAAAGAGCTCAGCTTTTTTGCAAAGTGTCTTTTTTTCTTTTTCCTCCTCTAGACCCAGTGAAACACATGGGCGATTTTGGAGCCTTTAATAACTGTTCACAGAGCCTGTTCTTGATTTCTTTGAGAATTGACAATGATTTTGATGTCAGAGTTGAGAGGTACAATTGTAGTGTTGAATTTCTCAAGTCAGACCAAGTTGAAAAGGAAGGTCAAAAGCAATAACGTCCAGGTTCCTCTGGGCGGGCGGGGGCGTAGGATAATGTGCGATCGCAGCGTTTTACACAGACGTGTCGCCCAAGAAAAAGTTTGGCTGTCACAAAACTAATAAAGAACAAGCCTCTGGAGAGGTGGTTTCAATGATGCAGGTGTAGGAATCGGCGAGTGTATTTACATACAAGCCAGCTTAATAGCGTGGGATTTATGCTAAAGTGGTTCTTAATGCAATACAAATTGAATAGCCCGTCTCGCTCGAAACGAGGAAAATGTTCGAAGGGAAAGATTTTTTTTTTAATAGCTTTTGGGGGAGAAAGTGTTTGGCTTTTTTTTGAGAACATAAAGGACAGCAAGATGGATTTCTTCAGGTGCTTGCCATGTTAAACTAGTGCTTTAGGTATGTGCGTAGGATTCAGAGCCAGCCTTCCAAGTTGGTTCTTTGCTGCCTTGAAAATCAGGGGTTTGAACAGATTTGGGCAGGGTTTCTGCCATATATCTGGCAACACAGACTTAAAATTAACTTACTGAAAAAGCAGATGAAGTTTGGTTGTTGTTTGTTTTGTTTTGTTTTGTTTTTAACTGTGACTTTAAAAAGAAGTCTTTAGAGAAAGCACCATGACTCTATAGCCTTTTGCTGAAACTCCCATCTTTTATCTGCTTCTCTCCTACCCTATAAAACAACTATTATGTGTTTATAAGTTAGTGCTCCATGTCACTTGTAAAAGAAGACTTGTTCATAAACTTCTGGTTAGACAGTTCTTTGGGAATATTACTTTCCTCGCATAAAACAAGCTGCTTTTTCCAGATAATGTAATGCTATACCAGGCTCTTTTATTATTATTTTATAATCTATAAAAGATACCAATGCTGAACCTTCAGCATCGTTGAGAATGACACTATATACCCAAATCAGCAGAAGAGATGGAGAAAACCCCAAGCAAAGTCCTGTTCCCAGAAACAGTTGCCAGCAAGGTGCTGAGGGATGCTTGGGGCTCCTGGCAGGGCTGGTTGTCCCGCGCCTCCTCTCCGCCGGGGGAGATCGCAAACCGGCACGTCTTGGTTTTTGGGTGGGATTTGCCAGCTGCAGGTTAGAAGTTCTTGAAATGGACTTGGATGTAACCTTCTGCTTTTGAAGTCAGGGCAGATGACTGGAGCGCACACCTTGGAAATTTTTCTTTTTAATGAGCTGAAATCAGTGTTTACTCCACCAGCCAGAACCAGCCAACAAGCAATGCGTGGTTGTGTTTGCTTTCTGAATGTGCTCAGTGTTTGGTAGGAGCTCTGAGCCCACAAAACCGTGCAGCTCACGCAAAGGAGAACCACTTCCCAAACCTCCAGGCTTCCAGCTGACATGGGTTTGGAGTGACACACGAGGATCGCATTGGTCAAGTCTGTGTCCAAAAGACCGTTGGTGCTCCTTGGCTGGGAGGCACTGTCCTGCTGCCAGAGCAGTCTGCCTCGAACCCGAAGGAGAAACTGTGGCTAGGCACCCCCATTGAGAGGTGACATCACCCTTTAGCATATGCTCATATTTATTTATCCTACCTATAAGGCCCGTCCAATGCTTCGTGCACTAATTATAGCAGTGGGTACTGGAAGAGATTTCCTTGCTCATCGAGTCCAGACCTCAGCTATCACAGCCAAATTCCCTCTGCACTTGCTTTCATAAGCCCTCCTAGCATGCTGTGAAAGCATTTAGGATGTTCTCCCTCATGACTGGGTATTTCCAGTGGCAGCCTAAGCTGGGCTGATGCTCAGAGAGACAGCAGAGAGTGAGTATCTTGATATGGATGTCTTGTATCTGTTGCTGACGGGTTGGGGGTTGAAGAGTAGTAGAGTAAACCTGTTGTTCAACTGGAGGACACCTCCAAGGCAGAAGGACAGATCAGCATTGCCACTGGAGACCTTTAACATGACCTTTGAAGCCCTGGGTGCATCAGCCATCCAACCATGTCCTGGGCTGCACCCAGAGCAGCGTGGGCAGCAGGTGGAGGGAGGGGATTCTGCCCCTCTGATCCGCTCTCCTGAGACCCCACCTGCAGTGCTGCCTCCAGTGCTGGGGCCACCAACTGCAGAATGACATGGAGCTACTGGAGCCAGTCCAGAGGAGGCCACAAGGATGATGTGAGGGCTGGAGCAGCTCTGCTGTGAGGACAGGCTGAGAGAGTTGGGGCTGTTTAGCCTGGAGAAGTGAAGGCTCCGGGGAGACCTTATTGTGGCCTTTCAGTACTTTAAAGGGGCCTGTAAGAAAGCTGGAGACAGACTTTTTAGCAGGGCCTGTAGCGACAGGACAAGGGGTGGTGGCTTTAAATTAAAAGAGGGGAGATTCAGACTAGATGTAAGGAAGAAATTTTTTACAATTAAGGTGGTGAGACACTGGCCCAGGTTGCCCAGAGACGTGGTAGAAGCCCCATCCCTGGAGACAATCAGGGTCAGGTTGGATGGGGCTCTGAGCAACCTGGTCTGGTTGAAGATGTCCCTGTCACTGCAGAAGAATTGGACCAGGTGGCCCTGAAAGGTCCCTTCCAACTCAAACCAGTCTGTGATTCTACCTGCTCCTCTCACATCCCTGCCTTCAGCTGGATGGGAGTGCTGAGGTGAGTGTAGGCTTCACTCTTGAATTTTGGGGCTGTTTCTGGAGCATGTTGGTGATGACCCACCTGCTGCACTAACCCAGGATTCTGGGCAGCCGCGTGAAGCAACATCAAGTGCCTGCTCCTTGTTCCTAGGAGTGCCTGGCTGCCTGAGCGCTGAAAGAAGAGAGCTGGAGCATTGCTGACATTGCTTGTGCTGTTAAACAAGGGTGTCCCCAGCCCTGGAGCGTGCCTTGCCAGTGTGCATTTGTAAATATGAAACAGGAGCTTGTTACTGGAGCAGGGGATGCCAAGGAGGAAGGTGCAACTGTCTCCTCTGCAGGGGTTGTCCCGTGTGAAGTTGTAATGTGAGACACCTTGTAGAGATCTGCGGGCTCTAATTGATAACACACGAAATCTCGATGGCCAGCACCCCATGGCCACGGAGCGATTTTAGTGGTAAATCAATAGTCTGATAGAAGCAGACCAGAAATCTTTTGACATTTATTCAAGAGGGACTTGTCAAAACATGATATATTTATGACCAAGTTCCTGCCTGCCTCTTCAAAGGCACTTGAACCCCTGCCAGATCCTAAACACACTCCGATTCCCAGGAGTTATATTCAGCACAATAAGTGGATATTTCACAGTAAATATTGCCTTGTCAGAAAGCTGGCATCAGCACCCAGTTAACAAGCAACAATTGGCCGCTTTGTTTGGGTGCTGCGAGGGCTCGTCTCTCCCTTGGTGGCAGAGCTGGTGAGCAGAAACTTCTGCCAGGCTCCAGCCGTCGTTAGCGTTAGGAATTAAAAATGCTTTAAAGAAAACTGCAGATCGCTGAGTCTCAGCTGCCTCCATCTGAACCATCAGCAGAAGGAAATGGAAAGTCTTCGGTGATTAATCACAAACACAAAAGCCGGCTGCTGGCTGACGGTGGGTATCTGCTCTTCTCCGAGGAAACCAGTTCATCAGCGTTATTTCTGATTCTTAACAGTTATTTGAGGCAAACAGACTTACTTAGGACATGGCACTCTGCACTCGCGTGAAGTTACAAACCAGAATTGTTAATTTTTCTTGCCCAGGATTTTGGCAGAGCGGTGTAGACTGCAACGTGCATGCAGCGCCCGTAGCGTGGGCTCCGTACCCAGAGGAGAGGGATGCCCGGGGACAGGGATGCTCTTGAGGGCAGGTGGGTGCTGTGTCCCAGGTTTGCACGGTGCTCAGCGTGGTGTGGCTCCAAGCCACGTCTGGGGTCTCTGCAATGGCAAAACAGCAAAGGTTGGGAAATTAAATGATTTATTGGACTTGTCATCTGTGTGACTGGTATTTGTCATCACTGAGGATGGCTGGCAGTGCACCAGAGAGTGTGGGCTTTAAGTCTGGTCTTAGTTTAATGAGAACCTACGCCCTCGAGTTACATAGTCCCCAGCGGGCAGGAGCAGTTATAATCTGGCTGGATAGAGATGAGGGGATACAGCCCTCAGCCATCACCTGTATTTACACCAATCATTAACCCCCTGGAAACTGAGGCGCAAACTGGAGGTGGAAAACCATCTTCTAGGTGCCCAGGCTCCTTCAGGCAGATGAAGACCTGGAGAACGTATTTGAATTTCCATATGGACCCCAGCTGGGAGGTTGTTCGTGTAGAAGTGAATTGGGAATGGTGGGAAGGGTGTCCACGATGGACCCCAAACCAGTGACCCTCAAAGCTGATAAATCCAGGTAACCCCAGGGAGACCCTCATCCTCTGGTTTCACAGCTGGATGAATAGCAGGTAAGACAGACCTAGAGATAAATCACAGGTGTTGTAACCTTTTCTTTCCATCTTCTATCTGAAAATTTGATTTTAAACTTTTCTTAAAAAATGCTCTGGTAGGTTTGGAGCATTGAACCCCTCCGCTGCCCAGGGGCCAGGGGGTCGGGATCAGGGCGATGAGCAGAGGCACAGCTGAGCTCGACAGTGAGATTGCAACCCAGCAAAGCAGCGTGAGTGCTGGTGCTCCCAGGAACGGCGGGGACCCCCCGCGTCCTGCCGGCACCCCGGGCCCCCAAACTCGGTGTAAGCTGAGAACGTGCCCTCTGCATTTCCACACCGCTCCTCCGCGCTGAGACAGCAGCACCATCTCAGACCCTTTAGTAGATGGCGCTTCAAGATCATTGCACTTTCTCCAACCTGCCTTAATTAATTGCTCTTAATTGTACATAGACTGCTGCTTTCACTTCCCACCTTTCCCAGAGAAATGCATTTCAAATCTATATTCCTGTCACTGAATGCTTTTACTTCTTGATTCCGTTTACTTTGTTAGTGGCTTTGATTCCCGAACTTCTCTTTGAGCAGTTCTTGTCGAGGGGAATATTTATATTTCACAGGACTTGAGCGAAAAAAGGCAAAGCAGGCAGGGAATCTAGAACACGTCATTGCTGTCAGACCCCGTCCGCAGTTTTTGTTAGGAAAGCATGTTGTACTCCGTGAAACACCCAGGTTTAAAAGCTTCAGATCCTTCTAATCTGCTGTTCTGTACTATAGGGGCGGGGGGGAATGTGCATAACATCTGGTCTCTATCATGCAAGAGGTGCTTTGAAATTTGTGGGCTATTGCCAATTTATGTCGTCCTGTTCTTTTTGTGGATATTGCACGGATCAGATAAGCCTTTAATACTGGCGGATTGCTGATTTATATTGCACCGACACGTGCCATCTCTGCTGCTCCGACTCTCATGTAGGGAGCAAGTACTTGACCATTGCTTTTGGAAATGGAAAAGTGGTTCCAGGTTTTTAATACCAGGAGAAAAATGAAGTTTATTTTGTTTTGCTGTCCCTCTCCTGTTGCCCTGAACATCCTCTGAAGTTTCCTATTCATTCTGTGATTACCCGTCAGCAATAGTTTATTAGTCCCCCACCTTCCCCTGTTCCTGCTGGGTAATAACTCCCGGCTTATGTGCAGTTTTTGTTGGGAGTTGTCAAAGAATAATTACGCCCCATTAACTCCACTTTGTATCATTACTAATTCACACCTATAGAGTATTTTCCAAGCAACTGATCTCAGTTGTTTCTTAATTGCTGAAGTCCATAAACTCTGTTACACTGAAACTGTGCTAAGGATTTGCACCCTCTAAAATTTTTCCTTCCAGTGCGAAACATGACAGAGAATCTGAGTGTGGCAGCTTTATCAGATCTTTTTTCTTCCCAATTTAAGCAAATTACTTGCTTCTGGCTCTGTTAAAGACTACAAGATATAAAAAGTGAGGAACTAGAAGCACGGTAGAAGTACAGATCATGTTCCCAATGGATTACTCTAAGTTTGTGTTGCTGGGTAATGCTGAGTGGTTGGCTGAGGTTGAGAACCGAATGATATCCCTCTCTCAGCTGTTCTGGTGGGTTGGAGCAAGTCGCCTGTGTGTGGGCTGAGATCCAGCTGGGTCAAATACGCTTGGACTGGCATTGACAGACCCTGACCCAGGATCAGTAGCTGGAGGTAGGCTAGGGCCTGTGGGAGCCCAGCAGCAGGAGCATCCTCTGGGATGCTTCCTGAAGGACTTCACCTCTGGGGCAGCTGGTGAGCAATGGTGGGAGAAAACAGGTTTGCTGGGTGCCCAGGCATGGGCCCTGTGCCCCGCACCCACTGGCGCTGGGTGCAAGCATGGTGGTCGTTGGCTGAAAAGATGTGGTGGTTTAACCCATCTGGCAGCCAAACACCACACAGCCGCTCGCTCACTCTCCCCTGCCCAGGAAACGGGAGAGAATTGGAGGGGTAAAGTTAAGGAGACTCATAGGTTGAGATGAGAACAATTTAATAATTGGAATAAAATAAAAATAATGACAGTAATAATGGTAAGAACTGTAATAACAGAATATACAAATGAGTGATGCCCAGTGCAGTTGCTCACCACCCGCTGACCAAGCCTGGCCCATTCCCGGGTGACAGTCCTGGAGGAGTGACAGTCCCAAAACCGAAACCGTAATCCTGGAAGAAAGAGAGCCCGAGAGCCCTTTGTTAATATACTGACCATGACGTTGTATGGTAGAGGCAGAGCCAAATGGCAGTTTGGGTTTGCTGATTTTACTGTGCCTCCTGCTCAGTCCTGTGCACCTGCAGACCAGCAAAACACGGGGAGGTTGGAAAATCCTTCATCTTCCAATAACAACTAAAATTATGAGTATGTTATCAGTGTTCTTCTCATAACAAGTCGCATACTCAAACCAAAACACAGCGCTGTTCTGCCTACTAAGAAGAAATTTAGCTCTGTCCCAGCTGAAAGCAGGACAAAAGGCAGCATGGTGCAGCATGGCCCTGGTGGCTTCTGCTGTCAGAGCCAAAGCTCAGCCCTTGCTTGGTGTGCAAAGAGAGCAGCAGGAGCAGACAGGTGCATTTTTACTAGTTTATTCCTTTTAATGTGATTAATAAGCAATTTCATCCAGGTTTAACCTGATGAGTGTGCTCTAAGAAAATCACCCCCAAATCATCCTACCCCAAAGGATGCAGTAAGTCCTTGGGCATCCCAGGGGGAGCGTATGGAGCTGCTGCCGTCTCTGCAGTCAGCTGCTTCTGCAAGGAAAGGAAAAATTTTATATCCGAGACCTGCCTGAGCCAGTGCGGTGAAGATCAAGCTCACTTCAGATAACAAATGGTTTCAACTGAGCATAAAAGAAAAAAATACTGTTGGTGGCAACTCTTATTTCCCTGGAAAAAAAAACCTGGACCCCTGGCAGAGAAACAGTTTCTGCACAGAAAACATGACACTATTTACAAAAAGCGATGTCTAATATCCTTTTCCAGCTTGGAAAGAGGAGTTTATTTTAATACATCCTTTTTTAATTGCCATGAGCTGGACTTGTAAATAGTGTAAGTGGTTGAGTAATAGTCATCTGTGAGTGGACCAAATGAAGGGACATTTTTTCCGCTCTTGGAGCCCTAATATATTCCCATGGCTCTGACAGGGGATAGCACGGAGCAGATACTAAACCAAAACAAAAGCCTCCTCATTAAAAGATCGTTTAACCCCAGAGGACGCCTGTGTGCGTGGTGCCAGTGTCCAAAGCGTGCAGTGGTCCAGTCAGCGCGTGAGGAGTTCACATGTTGGGGCTGCTTAGGGAGGTGATGGGGTGGACCAGAGGGATCCAGTCCATTTCCAGTAAAACATCCTTTCTCTCCTCTAAGAAAGAGGAGAGTTCTCGCCAAGAAAGAGGAGACTAAGGAGACTTTGTTTTCTCTAGCAGGCGTCTGACAGCTGTGTCACCTTATTGCTATCGTTGAGAGAGAGAAAAATCTGCTTTGAAGGTTTTCTGGATCAGTCTTCAAAATGATCCATAACTTGTATTTTTTTAACATGCAGAGCAGCATGGTGTGCCCAAACTAAAAAACAGTTGAAAGTTTTGTAAGATTGTGTTAGTCATTAACTTCTGCAGAGTAACCGGGATGGATTTGGGGCAGGATGGAGCCCACAGAGCCCGCGTGCTGCACGGTTGGTCTGACAGTGGTTGGACTCTCTTTAATGCTGATGGATCTTCATTCTCCCAAGCCAGGTGCATACCCGAGCGCCCTGCTTTTGCTCTGCAAATAATTTTGTCTGAAAGCAGAAGTAGTTCGTATGGGAAACAATTCCCTAATGCAATTTGGATTTCCTTCTGAATAATCCTTTTCCCCAGTAGGATGATGCAGAGGGATTCTAGAAAAGCTTGACTGGCCATGAGTTAAACATAGCCCTTAAGCACTGTTAAAAAAAAAAATTATTATTTGAAAGGTCAGGAAGAGAAGGAACTGCTCTACCGAGGTGGGGTTTGAGTCCACGTCGCTGTTCAGGTCATCGGCATGCAGAGATCTGGTGAGGGGCTTGTGAGCAGGGGGGAAATCAGTCTCAGCTGGGAGGAGGAGCTGGACTCAGAGGAAGAATTTAACTGCAAAGGAGCGATAGTTGAAGGCAGCAGCCTTGATGTCTTTTCATCTTTTCCAGGAATGCTGGTGGTGATTGTGTTGCTGCTGATTGCGATTGCTGTGGTCGCTGTCTGGCCAACGCACTGACGCGGATGTGAGGCCCGTCAGAGCTGCGGTGACAGCTGAGCACGGAGGACTCCAGAGAAGAGACCGACTTTCTGCGAAGACCTTCTGTATTTTAAATAAACTCACCAGTACAAGAATGAAGCTGTGTCCGACAGGCATCCGTTCTTCCCTGGGTGCATAGCTGAAAAGCGCTGTGTGATTTGGAGGGTTTGAATTTGCAAAGGACTCTCTTCCCACCTTCATTTGGCATTTGGGAGGCTGCAGCTGCCTGGAGAAGTGATGTGCTCCTCGGTGCAGCTGTGTCTGAGCACACACTGGTGTTGGGGTGCTGCTTCTGTGGAGTGCTGAGTCATCCGAGGGCTTTAAAATACTAAAATAAAGGTGTGGTTGGGAGTGCAGCAGTGGCACTCCTCTGCTTTCTGATACCTTCTTTCAGAATTAAAGTTCTTGTTTTTTTCAAGGAATAAATGTTTTTGGGGAATGACTGCATCTGTTCTTGCGGGATGGGAAGCGAGAGCCTGCGGGGAGGCACAGGACCCCCATGAGCTGCACAGAGACGCTGGCGAGTGATTCAGTCCTTGGTCCTTGGGGGACAGTTATCGGTGTCGATCTCCACAGATAGAAATGTAAACAGCAGCGGATCTGGAAGCAGGTGTGTGAGAGTGGAGAGCCTTGCCCACCGTGTGCTCATGGAGCCTTGCTCCACGTGCGCAGCCCTGCTCTGCCAGGCTGACCACAGGAGATGTGCCAGCGTTAATGTACTAATCTCGGTGATCAAAGTCTGCCTTTTTCTTTTATAACTTTTCACACGCTGTTAAAACTGAGAGGAAGGATTACCTATTCAGAAACTAATGAGGAAGAAGTATTGAATATTTGCTTCTGGCCAAGAAAATCATTATTTTGTTATACATGCCAGTTTCATTTCAGAATTGATAGAGTAAGCAATAAATATTGAATAAAAGCTGATCCATTTATGTACAATTTATCTGCCTGAGTTTTTATTGTTCCCTACCATCTCATGTTACACTTCAGTGATTTTTTCAATACTTCCATTTCCTAAGAGCTGATTTGGAGAAGTAAAAAAGCAATTCCTGTCTGACTTCATGTGTGTCATGGCATACATTTGCTGGCAGATCTGTAAGACTTACCAGCCCTGGGCTGGTCCTCACCTGCACTGGTGGAGTGTCTCCTTTCACAGCTCTCAGCAGGCTCTTGGCACTCATTTCCGTCTCCCTGCCTTCCACCCACACAGCTGGGGTGGTGGCATGTCTAGCAGGTCTAGTGCTGGTCTGGGAGGTGGGAAACCAGGGTTTCCTGGTGCTACAACCCTTCGTGAGTGACACAAAGCTCTTCTGGACTCAGTTTCCCCGTCTATCAGCTGGGACTTGGGCATGGCCCCTTCATTAAGTGCTTGGTGATCTACAGATCAGTGTAAAAATTGCTCTTCTTGCAGCGTGCAGATGTTGGCTGGAGCTGAGTCTTTGAGCCAGTCACTTCAAGATCTGAGGTGGGAATGACAGAGCTGGCTATGACGGGAGAAAATGGGGTTTTGCAGGAAACAGAGGCAGGGAACTGTTGAGTACCGCACCCAATACATACCTCATTGGTGGATAGGAACCGTTCCTGGAGCTGAAGAGCCCCATTGTCCTGTCTGTGTGCTCCTGGGAAGGGCAGAGGGTTCGTGGAGAGAGAAGCTTGGTGAAGACAAAGCCCAGTAGATGCAGCTGTGCCTCATGGTGCAGGGCACTGGGCTTCAAACAGGGCTCTGTGCTGGTGCCCAATCCATCTGCGGATGTTGGGCACTGAAGGTTGGAGCTGGAGGAATGACTAGCTCCTCTGGAGAGATTCAAAATCTTGGGGCAAGGCAAACTGTGCTCTGCTGGCTCCAGTGTCCTCGCCTGGTGTTTACAGTTAAAGACGGTGTTGCCCCAAACGTCAGATCTGTCACCCAGTGTTCCAAGAGGCAATTCACACAGAGTGGTGCTGTTCTCTTTATTGTATAAATGCGTTTGTGGGTGTCATGGGACACGAATCATCAAATCCACAGTTACTTATACACAGAACATTGACATATTCTATTTCCTAATACATATTCATTGTTATTTTATTAATTGATTGGTTAAAATCCCTTCACCTAGCATGTAAATTAGTACGTGTGCTCTACTCTGCCTATTTCTTTTGAGTCAGTGGCGTGAATTGAGTAGAGGGTCTGCGGGTCTCACTCTCGCCCTGCTGGAATTAACTTTCCTTGAAGGTCACAGTCTTGTGGCGAGTCAAAATGTTCTTCCAGGGTTTGTTAACCGAATTTGCAATTTGTCAGTTCCGGTTCTGCTTCTTGATGGCCACATCCTGCTTATCAGAAAAAGGTATATTGTTTAAATCATAAGTCTTTTAACTAACAATTTTTTTATCTTAATTTCTTATCTGGCCTCTGGCCAGTGAGGATGGGACTGTACAATGGACCTGGTCAGCTTAATTTATATTTTACACTTGATTTTACTATAATGATTTCCATATATCTAATGGGTTTAGCTTTAGTATCTTGATATCAGTGGGAGATCCAGGCTTGGACTTGGTGGTGGGTAACCAGCTGCCATGTTCTGCCTTCAAAGCAAACGAAGTGATGCCCACGGCCAGGAGGGAGCAGGGTTCCATGTGTCTCCGTGTGCTTTGCTGGAGAAAATCCTTCTTGAAGCCTTTGAAAGTCCCGTCCAGGTTGTGCTTGCTTTTCCTTGGAGAGATGCTTCATCTTACAACCTTCAAAGGAAGAGTGGGGGAAAAGAAGGTAGGTTTATGTTCTCGTGGTTTTCAAAATGACACAACAGGTTTTTTTATTAGTTTCTTGCTTGAGCTCAGATTGGAAACGGAGCAGTGAGCAACACTGCTCCAGCTGGAAACAAGTAACGAGCAGCTTTGGAGATGAGTTCAAAACTTGTGCGTTCCTGCAGTTCATGTGTGGAGGGGACCAACGTGGAAACTCTCCTGGAGTTGTTTCTCAGCAGCAGCGTGTGCCCGAGCCCTGCAGCAGGATTTCACTCGGCTCTGATGCAGCCCCGTGGAACTTTGGTGACAGCAGGAGAATAACACACGTTTTATTGAGATGAGACTATGGACTTGGGTTTCTAATTAAAACTGTCATTTATCGAGGGAATTAAGGTTTTGTTTGAATTCCCAGGACATGCAAGATGGATGCGTAATTCATCCTGATCAACATGACATGGTGACTTTGTTCTGATAGAGGCTTTAAAAAGAGGTTTTCTGACCTGTTGGGTCCTCAAACATTTTTCCTGTTAGTGCCTGGGAAAGGTAGAAACACGAGGCTTTGCTCTGCTGAAACATCTAACAAAGGGGTTCTCAGACTTGCCCTTTAGGTAATATTTAACGTGTCGTGTGGGTGAGGAGTTTTATTAAAAAGAAGTGGATTTGGCAGCATTCTGCTGTGTGTGGAAAGCTCTTCTGTCTCCCTGCCTCATCAAAGCAAAAAGAAAGTTCAAATACCAGAGTGGCTGGTTGTTGGCTCTGAGCAAGCGGGGTTGGAGAGCCCAGCTCGCCGGGCTCCAGCACGGTGTCACTGTGCTGCTTCTGCTCTGATTTCCAGGCACGGGGCAAAGGATGCGTAAGCTGCCCCTTGAACCTGCACTGTGGGGCTGCTGGAGTCACGTACCTGCGGTGGCTTCTCCAAGCAGACGTCTTCCCCGTTTCCCTGGTGCCCACCCAGAGAGACATCCCAGGCTTTGCCTTCCATTGCATCTCCTTCATGTCTTTCGAATGAGGACATCCCTGGGAGTTTATCTGTTTACAGTTGTTATTTCATCAAAAATACAAGTGCTCATACGTGTTAGAGGTGCTGACATGTCCAAGCACCCTTGATAAGAAGTCCCCAGCTCCTACGGGAGGATAAAGATGATCTTGAAAGGCTGCTGGGTATTTTCACATGCCCTTATTTCTGGAGGTTGGGTGTGAGTTCAGCTTGGTGCAGTGGACGGCTGCTCTCCCACACTGCCTGATGGGACCAGGTTGAGAGCAGATGATCCAGGTCCAGCCCTCAGAGGGAGCAGCATCAGTCCCCTCTTTTCAGAGGCACCGTGTCTTTGGACAACCAGCTGCCTGCCGGGAGGACACGGAGCCAGAGCGATCTGGGAAACCCATTTGCTTCTCTGCAGGGCTGTGGGTGACAGCCCCGGAGCAGAGGTGGTGGCACTCATGACCCATTTGTCTCCACAATAAAGATCTGAGATTTCTGACCGCCAAGATGTTTTTCAATTCATAAATTACCAGTGACACCAAGGGCGTGGGTCAGGCGTGCTGACCCCTCAGCACTTTGCAGGACCTTTTGCCTGTATTTTTCTCTCTAGAATTGTTTTGCTCCCTCAGTTTCCGCCCCCTCCAGCTTTTTAGCTTGTCTGTACCAGCAGCCCTTGCCTGGTCTCCAGTGCCAGGGGCTTCAGCACTGGCTGGTACCACTGGTGCCCAGTGGCAGATGGGTGATGGAGCTCAGACCCCCTGCAGTGGATAGACAGAAAGGGATGACGCTGACAAGCAGCCTGGGGATTGGGGCAGAAAATGGGTCCGGAGTGGGGTGGCAGCTCCCCTGAGCCCAGACTCTGGCTGTCCCCTGTCCCCATCCCTGTCCACCCTCTCTGTGCGGGGTCCCGCAGGTGGCAGTGCCCTTGCTCTGTCCCTCTGCAGGGCATGGTCTCCTGCAACTGCAGAGGAAGGATGGGGAGCCCGGCAGGAGCTCACAACAACCCCAGAGGGACTGGAATGCTGGCAGGGACCCCCCGTCCCACCCGCCAGGAGTCTGCGGAGACCCCCCTGTCCCCCACCACTAGTGGGGAACACTGCTGGGAGGGTGCTGGTGGGACACGCGGCTGGGACTGATGGTCAAAATAGCTGTGCACCACCTCAGACCCTGCCAAAGGGACGCTGGCAGAGGTCTAGGGAGGCAGAGGGGACACTGTCACCTCCCTGCCCAGGTCCCCATCCCTTGGGCTGGCTGGGAGGAAGCAGAGATCCTTGGAGATTTTTACAGTTTACAAGAGTTTATTCAACTGGTTTCTGACTTTAGTTCTACTGAGTGGGTGCTGCACAGTTACAAGCTCCTTCAGGTTCAATTACAGCCAATCTAACAAAACAAATGAAGAGGACAAAAAAAAAAAAAAAAAAAGAGAAAAAAGAAAGAACTTGGAAAAACAGTAAGAAAATCCACAACTTTTTCATGTGTCATTAAATATATTCATATATAATCACCATAATATATTAGTATGCATTGTAAAGAAACATTGCCCAAAGCAGTATGCAATGGTCATAACTAAACAACATTTACAGTTCAAGATATTAACAGAAATAATAAAAAAAAAAACAAACACCAACCCCAAAACGAACACAGGTTTTGTGAGGGGAGAGGAGGCAGGTGTGCGGGGAGAGGGCACAGACACGACGAAACGAACAGAAACGAGACGAAACGACTTTTGTCGGATGCTACTGTCGAGTGATGATTGTTTTGGCATTTCAGCTGCTCTCCGAAGCTGCGCTGAAGGCACCACAGCCCCTTCCCTGCCACCCCCACCACCCCCCGAGGACCTCGATCCTGTCCCCGGGGCAATGGGTGAGCGCTTGGGTTCCTCACTGGTTGTGATGTGGCTCGTACCCCTCAGAGCTGCACCCCCGGCTGTGGAGGCTGATGTTTAGGAGTTGATGTCCTTGTCACACCTAAACCTGGTGACAGGCCAGAGGTCACCCCCCAGGAGATGCTGTGGAGCAGGGGTGGCTGCAGGGAAGAGTTGCATCCTCCGACACCCCAAAAACGGGGCTGCTTTGCCTTCCCCAGAGAAGGAGGGCGGTGTAACAGTTACACCAGCTGCTCCTGCAGGTTGAGGTTGCTGGGAGCACGCATGGGGCACTGGGGGACCATGGGTGGAGCAAAGGGGCTTCTCTAGTCTGGCTGGAAAGCACAAAACTCCAACAGGGATCACGGGACAGGATCCTGGTGGGACAGGATCCTGGTGGGACAGGGATGGGGACTTTGCTTCTGCAGGTAGCTCTGGCTGCGGTGGGCTCCAAGTTGTTTCACGTCTTGTGCAAATTCTATTTCTTTCTCATTTCCTGGGTTGTGTTGGTGCCTGGAGGGGGTCCGGCCATGGGATGGGGTGGGTGGTGTTTCTTCTGCAGCCTCCTGACCTGGTGGGATCACAGAAGGGGCTGGGGGCTTGTCCCTGGGGGGAAGTTGGGGAGTGTCAAGGCTGTGCTGGGAAGGATGGGTGTGTTTGCCAAGCTTGGAGAATGGGAATGAGCATTGGGTGTCCAGGAGTGTTCAGTGGGCAGTTCCTGAGTCCCCACATCCCATGGCCTTGCCTTCGTGCTCTGGGTTGGGTCCAGTTGCTTTTAGGCCATTCAAAAGTCTCCCATAGTTCAAAGGCATCCTGGCTAACCACGGACAAGCTGTCCCCAGCCAGCACGCAGTGTCCCTGGCATCGGTTGATGCTAGCTGCAGGAGACCATCCAAGCCCCACTTCGGGGCTTTAAGCCTCCATTTAGACACTTGAGATCAGATTTTATCCTTCAAAATTTGGTAGCCTGTGTTCCTCTGACTGCAAAGCTGTTGGCTCTCCTTGGGCTCTGAAGTAAGGAAAACCAGGTCTGCTCAGGGTTAGGGGAGCAAACATGGACTTGGCGGGGGTGGGGGGTGTTGCTTGATGTCCAGGATGGGATTTCTCTCTTAATACCCAAATTCATTTCAGAGGGGCCTTGCAGTTGCAGGGAAGGCTCAGCAGAGCTCGCTCCCATGGGGTGATGTCTCCAGCAGCCCAGCACTGGCCAGTGCTTCCCTGGGAGCCCTCCACTTTACACCTATTTACACGGCTGCCTCGCTTTATGGGGGTTTATGTCATTATATAAATATTGTCAATTGCTATAAACCAAGGCAAAACCACTGGAAAATGTCATAAAATAGATGTTTCCAAGTTTCCTAAAAGGAAAAATATCAGGGAGGTTTTGCTTTTCGTAGCGACTAATGTTTGCTTCTCCTCCAGGTACCCGTCCTGCCCTCCCTGCCTTTCCTTTCCGCCCCAGCTATTGCCTGTCCCTATCAATTAGGGGAATCAGATATCCCTGTTCCTCCTGGGCTGGTGGGGCAGGGGAGCAGCCTGCCAAGGGGACTCAATGTCTGGGTGACAAACAACCCAACAGCCAGTGCCTGGGGAAAGATGCTCCAGCCCTCAGGCTGGGCCATGGAGCGTGGGCTGGAGGTGAGGCAGCTGCTCCCTTAGTGCATTAGCAATTCAAGATTGGGAATTTTAGATTTGCTGTTTTCCACTCCCAGCAGAAGGAGGAGAGCAATTTGAGGAGCTCCAGGTGGGTCACACCTTGCTCATCCAGTCCCTGGCTGAGACTCCTTCCCTTGGAGAAGGTCTGTGCCCTCTGTTGGCTGTAACTTGGCCAGGCCTTAGAGCTCTCTGCTGGCCCTGCTGCTCGTGTGGACAGTCCCTTGGCACCCACTGTCCCACCTCCTGTGTCACCCAAGGGGGCTGGCCATGTCATGCAGGGATGCTGGGGAGGTTCAGCTCAAGAGGGAACTGAGCTGGTGTGGGTTCGGGGGAGCTGACTGAGTTTGGGAGTGAAACCACTGCCAGCCAGGACCTCAGCGTCATCTGCAAGGATGTTCTGTCATTTGAGGGTTCATCAGTCTGCTGGAGGAGGCAGAGAGCACCAAGCCCATGAGGGAGGTCTCTGATGGCTGTGGTGGAAGCTCAGGGACTGTGAGGGGTGAGATCTTCCAGGGCACCTACAGGAACTGGATACCAACTTTTTTTTTTTTTTTTTTTTTGCAAAGTCTGGGTGTTTCCTCGTGGATCCTGGTTATCGACTCCTCCATTGTGAACCGGTGGCTGGGAGAGGGCCAGGGCATCCCATGGGCTCATGGTCCTTCAGCATGGTGGGAGGCAGCACTCCCCAGGGCGCAGGGGACACAGCAAGGAGTCACTCCCCCAGTTATGCCTACGTGGAAGTTGCCCACTAACGTGGTCTCCTCTTTGTTGTGTCTAACCCAGGATCAGCACATCACCACGGCTGGAGACCTTGACTGCTCCTAGGTACTGTGATGGTTACAGCTGTCAGATACCAAAAAGAGTCTTCAAATAACCCTTGTTAGTCAAACCTTGGATCTGTCCTCAGTGATAAGTCTCTGTTTAGTTTCCTCTACAATAACCCTCTTGTTCAACCTAAGCTGACAATACATATTTTTGGGGATGGGGGGTTAATTTCCAGCGTTGCTGTTGATTAGTTCCTTACATGTCTGATGTTCCTGTGCTGTGCTTTGGAAGCAGCAGATGTTCACAGCTAGAAGGCAGTCTGGTGTCTCTGATTCCTTCAGCCAACAGGGCAGAAAGAAGTTGGGGGGCACCAGGTGCCACATGCCCACACCCACCCTCCTCTTGTTTTATATCCACATGTGAGTTTGGTTTTTTTTCTTGTGTTTTGTTTTCTCCCAGAATATGAGGTGCAAACCCAGCAGCCCCACAGCCACAATTGTCGTCCCCTCCCGTGACCCCCAGCCCACCACGACAGCGTGGCTTTCCTCCCGCAGTCCCCGTCACCGGTCCCTGCCCGCCCCAGCTCTACACAAAGCAGCATGCACAGTCAGTCTCTCCCTCTCGCGCGCTCCGTTGCCTTCTCCTCCTTTAGGCTTTCTTACACTTCCCCTTCTTCTCCCGCTGCTGGAACTTCCTGAGCCGCCGAGCCCACGTATCCCGCCACTGTATCACCAGACTGGTTTTGTCCGCAATGATGCCGCTCTGGTCGGGAGAGTCCTCATTGTTGCCCAGCAGCAAATACTTCTTCATGGGCTTGATTTTGGGGCACTTGCAGGCTATGTCCTTGGAGTGGATCCACAGGGTCTGGTCTCCGCGCCGTATCCGGTTGCTGCCTTGTTTGTAGACGGAGATGATGTTGACTGTGAACTTCCACCAGTCGGCATTTTTTTCCGCTTTCAGGATGTGGATCTGGACAGCTGGAAAAAAAAAAATGAGGCAAGAGAGGAAAAGATGTTACAGTTTGAGCTGGCAAGAAGAAAATTAAATTCAAGTCTTACCTAATAGGCTGTGTGAGGAAAAGGGATTTTGTCTCCTGAGCCCAGGCTGGGGAAAAGCGACCAAGGACTGTGGCTGCACAAAAACTGCCTCTGTCCCCAGGTCATCTGCCACGAGCAAGAGTAGCCAGTGCCGATGTCAGAGGGTCTAAGCTACTAAGACCACCATAGGCTTGGGAGATGCTCTCCAGTTCTGCTGCCACAATGGTGGCCCATATCTCCAAGTATTTGGCATCTGAAAGTAGGAAAGACCTGTTAGGCCCTCCAGCGGGTCTGCCCAGGGCCAGCACAAGGAGACAGCTCTCCATGAGCACTCAGGCTTGGAGCAGGACACTGAATGGGTTCAAACCTATGAAAGGATTTGGAAATGCAGAGATTCACTGTTGTGTGTTTCTAGATGTTCTTGAGCCAATACTGTTCAGTGCTTGCTGTGGACAATGACATTGCTGGTGAAAAGCATGGGTGAAGAAGTGAGGGTAAGGCTCATGATCACCAGGACTGCTCAGTGGCAGTGTCCAACCTGACTTCTGATTTTGGTGGGATCATTTGAGCATCTCTGTAAATACTGAATAGCAACATCAGGTCAGGTGTCCTGGAAGATAACTGGGAGATCACAACCTGCCAAAGCAAGACTGAGATGGGAACACAACTGTGATTCATAAGCACAGGATTAGCAAAAGGATGGTGTTTTTTTCCAAGCCCAGGGCTGAGGTTGTGTAGACCTTCTATAGCCATATGGACTAAGAAAACCCCCTGAGAAAAGCTGGTGAGGACTCGGTTCTCCACTGCTCCACCCCTTGCTCTTTCCTGAAGCACAGTTCATGTGTTGCAGGAGTGGTGGCCCGTTGTCCCGCAAGACCACTGTGAAGGTGACTTGGCATCATGATCTGGGCAGGAAAGGACTCTGTGGAGTTGTCCACAAAGAAGCTGGGTGATGGACACTGGTTTGCTTCCAGTGTGCTCAAGGTTAAAGCTCTGCTCACAGCTGATTTCAGAAGCCCCCAGAGCCACCGTGGTTTTGTGACATGGGGCAGCCCCAGGCTTCAGCCCAGGTGGCCCTGAGCAGGCTACGGTGACCTCTTCCAGCCTTCCTCCTCCTCTTCCTCAATCCCTACAGCAGGTTCTGTTGTGCCCTTTCCAGGTAACATCTGTGGACTTGGGTTCAAAGCATAGGGAAGGATGGAGACCCGCACGAGGAAGGCAGCACTTGGCCCCACATCAGGGCCTGGAGGCAGCTCCTGCTGCTCCAGTGGGCTTCTTCTCAACAGTGGTCCATCACCATGCAGAGACAGCAGAGGAGGTCGAGAGCAGCAGTCAGCTGAGATCGCATCCTCCAGGGAAGGTCAACACATTCCTCCTCACTAAAAATCAGCTTCCAGGAAAATATCTTCAGTGACTGTGGGATGAGAAGAGTCCCCACCAGCAGGGACAGAGGGGAAAAGTTGAGTGGCGGTGCCAGCCCTGGCCAGGAGAGCAGGCAGAGGCTGGCAGCTCCCTGCAGACTGGCACAGTCTAACCAAAAAGTGCTTTTTGACCAAATCTGTGAGCTTTTTCCTCCCCCCCGCCCCGCTCCCCTCCATGTCCTGTCAGCTCTAACCCCCTGCCCATCCACCTGCCATCTGGCCAGTCCCCAGTGAGTCCAACCTCAATTGCACCAATTATCAGAGAGAGAAGAAACCTCAAAAAACCCAGGGAAAACTCACCCGTTTGCCTTGTAACAACCCGATTTTACCCTCTGGATTCGGGGTGGAGCAGCATCACCCTGGCTTTAAAACTGCAACATGCAAACTGATCTCGAGCTATGGAAGGAAGTGGGGCTCTGCAGACCACCAAGGCTTTTTAGCACCTTGCAAAAATATATGTGGGGGTTTTGTTTTTTTGGGTTTTGGGTTGGTTTGGTGGTTTTTTGGGGTTTTTTTTGGAGCATCTCATGGATGCCAGATGCTTTCATTAGAAAAAAAGAAAAAGAAAGAAAAAAGAAAAAACCAACCCAACCCTCAGCTCTGACCATGTATTTCCCAGTCTGGTGTGAAGGTAACAAAATGTGAAGATTAGCCAATTTTTTATTTTTTGGAAACAAATCTTTCCAAAAAAGCTTAAACCTTTGACCTGCCTGGGTCCACACTGACAAAATGGAGAAAATGAATGAAAAGGAACCAGAGAGAGGTGATTACAGGAAACTCCGCTCTGAAATACACAGTCTGTATTTTTTTGATGTCAAGGCCTCCGTCTCTCCCCCCCCTCCCCACCCCCCAGTTTTATTAATGAAGTGGAAGGAGTGAAAGCTTCGGTGAAGACTTGGCTGAAACAGCCACATCTGCCTCCACTGACAGCGCGTTTTCTGCCTGTAACTCTGCATCCAGGACATGCAGTTTCTCCTGAGCCTGGTTTCAAAGCCCCAGTTTAGCAATGACTTCCCTGGGTATTTTGGTGGTGGGATGGGGTCTTCAGCATCTCCCAAGGGACACAAGACGTGCGGGGATGCAAACAGGTGCCAGAAGGAATTTTTGGAAGAACCTAAGGAGGTTCCCCTGGGTGAATCCACAGGGATTTAGGGACTTGTTTTTCATGAAAGAAGGTTTCAGTTCCTTCATGGGTTTGGGGGGACTCAGCTGCACCCCACCAGCCCAAAGCTGGCATTGGAGCTTGATGTTGTCCTTCACCTGCCTTTTCCCAGGGCAAAGCTTGGCTTTGCCTCTGCCATATTCCACTGCTTGCACTTTGCTGATGTTCCCTGAACCCCTGCACCGATGCTGAGCTGTGCTGGGGACCATCCCTGTCACTGCATCCCCAGAAAAATGCCCCGGAAAGTGTCTGCCCCTGGGGCAGCCAGATGAAAGGATGTAATAGGGGATGAGGGTTTTTCAGTTGGGTGGCAGAGGTGATGCTCCTCTGGCTGTGGTCCTCTGGGAGTGGATGGGGACCCAGAGAGGGAGAACAAAATCAAATGAGCCATACCTGCCACTGTGCTGCCACTCCATCTGGGGCCAGTGACACCAGTTTCCAGTGAGGATGGGCTCTGGTCCATGTCCCAAGTGCAGCAGTGCCTTGGGATTGCCCTCAGCTCGTACCTGCTCATCCCCATGCTGTGCAAGCAAGGGGGCAGCTGAGCCCTGCGGGTAATCTGGGGCTGGCTGCACCCCCGGGTACCCCGTAGCACCAGGGATTTTTCTCCAGGTTTGCTATTTTGCACCCTGTTCTGCTCCCCACCAGCCCCAAGAGAGCCCCCGGTCATCCAAATAGGTGCTGAGAGCTGAAGGACAGGGGCTCAAGGGGTGAGGGAAAGATGCTCAGTCCTGGTGAGTGCACAGTCCTGCCCCATTAACCACATCCCACCTGCTGCTGAACTGCAAATCCTGCCTGGACGGTGCCCGACCAGCCACAGCAGCCCAGGAGATGCCTTGAAGCATCTCTCCACATTATGCAAGTACGAGGTGTTCGACACTGTCCCTCACAACATCCTTGTCTCTAAGTTAGAGAGACATGGACTAGATGGATGGACCACTCAGTGGATAAGGAATTGGCTGGATGGTCACACTCAGAGAGCTGCAGTCAATGGCTCAACCTCCAAGTGGAGACTGGTGACAAGTGGTGACCGGGGGCTGGTATTGGCACTGGCATTGTTTAACATCTGCCATCCAGAGGGACCTGGACAGGCTGGAGAGGTGGCCGGTGCTACCTCATGAAGTTCAACAAGGCCAAA
>NW_010300669.1:3634-4169 GCF_000700745.2 Antrostomus carolinensis | reverse complement strand
TTCTTTGCTGATTTATTTTTAACCCGAGGTTGTACAAGCCACTGACAGTTTGGATAAATTAGCCAGGCTTCGCAGCCTTCTAATGAGAGGATATTATTTCAGCACCTCGAAAGGAGCGTGAAAAATGAGAGAGACTCCATCCGGAGGTGTCGGATCGATTCAGGATCAGGGTGTAAATTATATACAACTAAATATCTAACCGCTGATACAGCTGCTTAATACAGAGCTTAGAAATGCAACATTAAACAAAGATTATAAACCAGATCGACACCGCCCGGCTCGCCCGCGGACGGCGCGGGCTGACCCCCGGGTCTCCCACCCCCACCTTGAGCCCCAACCTGCCATTTTCCACAACAAATAACCCCCTTTTTGGAGGTGGGGGTGCGGGGAAGGCTCCCAGCAGCTCGCCCCGAGGAGGTCCCGGAAAGTAGAACAATTTCCAACCTGCTCTAAATATCCATTTAGGAACAGAGAGTAGTAATTATATAATTTAAAACCAATTTAACATTGCATAGCACTACAGTAAATATGCATA
>NW_010300669.1:0-3604 GCF_000700745.2 Antrostomus carolinensis | reverse complement strand
AAAGCGAAATGTTTACCACCTCTCAAAATATAAATAATAAAATTAAACTTGCACAACTTTTCCAAGCTGGGGAAGGAGGGCAAAATTTATAAGTGGGAAATTTGGAGTAATATTTGATACCCGGCGAGATAATAAAACTAAATATTTACAGGCTGCCTCTCACAGTTAATAAAATACGATTATCTGATAATCCTTAGCAGCAAGGCTATTTGTATAGTTAACAGCTGATTACAAAAGTACTTTAAGGAGGCAGGCTGGGGTCAGGGCGGCTCTGCACATCCTCCTCGCCGGGGTCAGGCCTGAAATATTAACAAACCCAACTGCTTAATAACGAGACTGCAGCCCCGGAGGCTGAGCTGCCTCCGGGCCCCTTGTAAGCAAATAACGCGTGGCCGGCGGGGCCGCTTGTAAGCAAATAACGCGTGGCCGGGGCTCCCCTCGAGTGTGGGAGGCGGGAGTTTGGGGTGGCTAGAGAGGGAGGAGTCGTGATCTACCCCCCAGGGAGGGGATGCTCTGTGTCCCCCACGGGGAGGGGATGCTGTACCCCCGGGGAAGGGATGCTCTGTCCTGGGTAGGAGGAGCCCGCCCGCCCGGGGAAGAGTTACCGTCGAGGGGTCCAGCCCCGGTGCCCTCCAGCCCCAAGGGGATGTCCGGGGGCAGGGAGACCACCCCAGCAGCGGAGCAGCCCCGCTCTGTACCGCCCAGTCCACGGCTCCCAAAAACCCGCAGGCAAGGCTGGACTCCCCGGGTTTGGGGACTTGCAGTGCCGGCAAAGAAAATGATGGAAAATAATTAATCAGCAGCTCATCTGCATATGCCGCCGGCTCCAGCCCGGAGCCGGGAAATCCCCGAGCGCGGACAGCGGCCCCGGCGAGGGGAGCCCCGGGGGGACGGACCGGGCAGAACCCACAGCCTCCAGCCCCCCGTTCCTTGCTCTGCGAGAGGCCGTGGCTGCCTCATTACCCAGGACTTCTAATATTTAAAAACCTGTTACCTCTTTCCTCTTTCAACAGAGGACGCCCCTCGCTATTTATTATTTTTATTATTATTATTTTTTTTCCTTTATGGAAAGAAAGAGGAACGCGTGTGAACACACCCGTGTGTGTGCGTGTGCAGGGGAAGCCGCTGATCCGTTTTGTGCCCTCCTCCTTTCGAGAGCTTGCCTCCGTAATTTAATGATAATTTAAAATATTGTTTCTCTCCCACTGTTTGATAATCCTGTTCCTTTAGTTGGTTTGATGCTGACAGATTTTGAAGGCCACGCTTTTCCCTCTCACCTGCTGTTACATTTAAAAAGAAAAAAAGGTATTAACCTCCGAGGAAATAAATATTGAAACAAAAGGTTCCAGCCACAAAACCCCCAGATCCCATCAATTCAATCCTCCGCTCTTAATTTTCCTGCGTTTTGATTTTTTTTCCCTCTTCATCTCCCCATCATGTTTCCTACCTGGAGTCCCCTCTCCTATCCTCCTCGCAGGGACTTGCAGAGTCTCCTTTTTATTTATCTATCTAGGGGCGTCCGAAACTCACTTTTAAGTCAGACTTTATTTTGTATTTTATTTGCGGACCCGATCCGATAAGGCATTTAGTTTCTTAAGAGGAAAAAAAAAAAAAAAAAGTAAATTGCTGTATGTGGGTGTAGCTGTAATGAAAAATCAGAGCAGTTAAATCGTAAAATTTGGATTAAGAAGCTTGAATTTAATACACACACAACACATTTATTAAAGCATTAGAATAATTGAAATTTGCTGCTGGAATAGTCCAATCTGTTTAAATAATTCTATGGGTGTCTTGTTGTGATAAAAGATTATCTGGAATTCTATTAAAGGCGCAGGAGCCCGATTTCTAAATCCTATTTGGATACTTTCAATAACTATCAATAATCTCATCTACTCAACAGCCTCCTGCCTCTCAGCTTTATCTGAAAGTTTACAGCATTTCAGGAGAATTTCATAATAAAAAACCCGGCGTCGTAGGAAAGCGGTACCTGTCATTCATGTTCGGATTAAAAAAAAAAAATTAATATGAGAAAAAAGCCCATTGAAAGGTTCGCTGTTTAAGTGCCAGACTAGATGCAAGGGATAGATTGGTTTTGTATTTAAAATCTCACCTGAAGGTTCTTTTTATCTATCTAAACAAATTATCCCTGTCTGTTTGTGGAGTAATTACATCAATGAATATTATGAATAAGGTATGCTCCAGCCAAATATTAATTAAAGGCTCAACACACCTCTCTCCCCCTTCTGCTGGGCTCTCTTCAGACCCACGAATTAATGCCAGGTCCTTTTTAATCCTTCACTTATTACAACTTTCGGTTATTTTTATACTGTTTAATATCATTCCAGGGGCTAATTTCTTTTGTTTATGGGCGGGGTATTTCTGTAATTGTTACCAGACACTTTTCTGGCCGCAGCACCAGCTCACCCGGACTCCGGTGCTTTCACTAATCGCTGCTAATTTTCTTCATTAACTTCATTTACTCTTTCCACGCGTTTTTGGGGTGGGGTTTTTTTTGTTTGTTTGTTTTTTTGCGGGGTGAGGCGGGGAAGGGCCCGGATGGGGACTGTGTCCTCTGCACGGATTTCTCCCTCGAAGCTGAATGCAGGGGGGGAGAGAGCGGGGGGTGTCTCCAAGCCCCCCACCCCGGGGCCGGGGCCGGGGCTGGGGCTGGGGCTGTGCGTCCGCTCCGCTCCCCGCGGGGCCCTGGAAGCAAAATTGCACCAACTCGGGTGTTACAAGCGATCGGCAGCGGGTTGAAAAACACAACCCTCTCTTGGGACCTTGCACAAGGCGGCTTCCCCCATCCCTTTTCCTCACCTTCTCCTTTTTTTTAATATTTTTTTTTAATTTTTTTTTTTAATTTTTTTGAGCTCTTGCTTAACTCCCTGGACCCAGCCCTGATTTCATTCTGGTTATTAGACAGCTACCAGTGACTGTCTGCACTCCGCGTCTTTCCTGCTAATTATCACCTTATGAAAAGTGTTTCATTAAGAAACTCTGCTTTTGATTAATTATCGACAGAATGCTGACCAGAAAGAAATGAAATTAGTCGCTGACCCCGTCTGAGTAACACTGAAAATTCATCACCTATCCTTTTAATATTGAAACGCACCGTAGAATTTTAATAGAAAATATTGTTTTTTCCAAACCTTTCAGTCTTTATTAATGCCCCTGGGCAAGAAATGATATTGCTGGCAATATAGCAGCCTTTGTTCATTTTAAATTTATTAAACATAATGCACTTCATTTTCAAATATTTTACTGTTTCTTTTTAATTTCGCTCACTGTAAGTACAGAATAAACCCTTTTTAAACATTTAAGATGCTGGGGGGTGGTTCCTCCCCCCACCAGAAGGCTGTATCCCACAGAGGCTGGGCCGTGGAGCCCCGGGGAAGGGAAGGGGCTGTGATTTCAGCTGGCAGCCCCCAGCCCCTGCGGACCCTCCGGCCGCCCCTGCGGGGTCCGGGGGAAGGGAAAGGAAGGACGGGGCAACCCAGACCCTTTTGCACCGGGGGTTGAGCCCCGTCAGGGCGGTGTGGGGAGGTACGGGGAGAGGAGATGTTTGCAGATAATCCGGGGGTCCCCCTACCCCACATCCCCCCCT
>NW_010300668.1:0-10121 GCF_000700745.2 Antrostomus carolinensis | reverse complement strand
GTCGCTGCCGCTGCGCGGCGTTCGGGTCACCCCTGCCAACATCTTCTGCACCGACCAGTACTTGAAGGTGGGGCGGCCGCGCACCGCGCCCTCGCTTGTCTGCCGGGGCTGCTGTCGTGCAGTGTCTCCGCCTTGGGATGCGCTGTGCCCGCGGCTTGGCGTGAATTCATAGCTCTGTTGAAAAGCACTCGCTTAATACACCGCGGCAGCGCCGTCAAGTTTATAACCTTTTATAATATTGAAGCTATAATGGCCCTTGGTACGCTGCAGGCTGTTAAGTTCCTATCCCACTAGAGACCGTGGCTTTGCCACTGGTTGTTCCTCTCCTCAATAGGTGCCAGCTGCCTTTGTTGAATTATACACATCTGCTTGTATTATGAATAATAATTCTAAATTTAAGGTCCACGGCTTCTGTTGCAGTGCTGAAGAACCAACTTGTTCAGCCTATCTGGTGTAATAAAATGTATAACCTCCATACTGCACACAGAGCAAATTCATGTTGTCAGTAGCATGTGTTTCTTGGGGTACTGGGTACCGAGTTTCTTGAGTGCTGCTTGTACTGAGTATTTTGAATGTGTGAGTTTTAATTTAAAATTGTAAATATTAGTACACATTAATTGTATTTTTATAGGTAAGCATCCCTCCCTTTTTATTTGAAGCCATTTTATATGCTCCTATTGATGACACAAATAGCACAGCAAAGATTGGAAATGGAATAATTTTCTTCACTTTGTATAAAAAAGAAGTGGCCGTGTGGGAATCCCTAACTCTAGCAAATGGTAAGTTCTCTACTGTGAAAAGTAGGTTGCATGTAAGAAAACCAAACTGAGCCCAAACTTTAGAAAATATAATAAGCAACGTGAAACTTCTGCTGCTAGAGATCTGCTAAGTTAAACCTTGTTGTTAATTGTTAAAAATACAAAGTATGTGAGAACAGACAAAGAACATCTACCCTCTCTAGCGCGCACAAAACTAAACAATGTTTCTCGTAAAACTTACATTTTGTGTGTAAGCAAGTCTTAGTTTTTCTTTTTTTAGAGGTGGGCTTGATAGACTGCTTTGTGGAATTTGAATCATGTTGCATTTTCCCAGACAAAGCAGCAAAAGAAATACTATTTTTATGAGCATGGTACATAACACCAGAACTTCAGGCCTAAATTACTAAAATAGTTTTTTGTTTTTTTAAGCTAACAAGGAGAAACTGCAATCTCTAAGAGAAAATGCTGTTTTAAAAGCCCATGAAAAGGCAAAAGAGGAGACAGAAGCAAAAAAAGTTACAAAACAGGAACACAAAAAATATGCTTTGGAGGCCACAATGAAGGTAAGCTTAGAAAGAACTCTACAAGACATATACATATAAACAATTACCAACTAATCTGGCAGCTGCTTAGTTGGATGTAATGCTTAGTTAAATGTACCTTAGAAATATGAAAAGTACTAATTTTTATTACAGTAGTGGTGAACCATATTATTTCTTTGTACTTAAAACAGATCTATTATCAAATATGAAAATGATACAGAAAAAATACTTAGAAGTTGCTATTTCCGTTAGTAATGCTAGTGAAAAAATTTGGTGAGGAATTCAGATTTTTGTCAGTTGAAAGGAAACTACAATAATATGGCAAAACTGTAATTTTTTGTGGCCTTTGCATCAGTGCGAGTGCTTAGTCATTTGGCATTGTCAAAAATACTAATTTAAAAAAAACCTTATTTATTCATTGTTTTGTATCAGGCTTGCTGTTAATTGCCTTTTGTGTGTATGTATCTTTGTCATTCTGCAGTTTATGTGTATTTTGAGATAACATTCTTTTCTTCAAAATGTTTATGTATATAAAAAGTCTAGTCACTTCATTTGTATTTAAAAGGCTTTTTTAGAAGCATACAATGAAATTTTAAGATTGCATATGGAATTTGGACCAAAATGAACTGCAGTTAGTGACTTTTTTAGTAGGAACATTGTACCTATTCTGCCTCTGTAATAATCTCGGAGAGAAGAGGAGAAATAAGAAATAGTGTATTAAAATGAAGCCATATATTTTACATTTCTGTATATTCTAGAGATCTGCATTGGAATACGGCTAGGATTTTAACTGTTTACAAGTTAAACTTACTTCTGAATGTTTCTGGATCGTACCTTAGTAGTGGTAGTAAGATAGTTAAAAGATAGGACTTCTAAAAGCTAATCAGAAATCTTTACTCTCCCAATCATTTTTAAGCATCTTTCATCACTCTGATTGTATGAGCACATTAATGGTGATGCTATGCTTGGGATATGAGACCAGGAAAATAATGGTAACTTTTACTTAATCGTCTTACTATTGTCAGATGCTACATATCTCATAGGTTTATCATTCAAACAGCTAGAAGAAGCAGAAAGAAAAAGAATTGAAGATCTGAAAGAAAAGGAGCGGCAGAAGGTCACTAAGGAGTTGGAGTTATGGAGAAAACAGCAAAAAGATGCTGAGAAACAGAAGAGGGTACAAAAAGAAGGGGAACTACATGAAAAAGTAGAGCAATTAAAAGAGAATAAAAAGGAAAAAATGAACAAAACTAGGACTCCTAATGAAGGAACTTCTAAGACCAGACTCAAACCTATTAAAGGTTGTATTACTGGAGTGTATTTTATAATTCTTTAAAGTGTGGGTATTCCTAGATGTTTCCAATTCATCATTTATCACAGCAAGGACTGCAGCAGAATCAATACTTTAAACAAAGCAAATTAAAAGGAGGATTTAATTTCTTTTTATTCATATTTAAACTAAGCACTACCATTCCTGTTTGAACTTGCATTTGAAGTTACCCTGTACCAGAAAAAGGAAGAAAGTAAAAATATTTGTAAAAATCTCAAGACAGAAAGAAAGGGGTGTTCTATATTCTTGCTTTCCTTCTCTTGTGCCTCCTGATGTGTGATAGATGAGTATTTTCTGGGCAACCACATTTTTTTTTTATCTTTTACACTACCGTCTATCACTTACCAGTCTACTACGCTTTTTTAACACTTCTGGCACCAAAAGCCTTGTTTAAAGATGCACTTCTGCTATTTCCCATTGTTGTTTGCCATTACAATAAGAGACTGTCACAATTAGCAACATATTCAGCCGCAGTTTAAAAAGTAAAGTTGTTTCCACCATACTGAATTAATTCTTTCAGTTTGAAGTTGTTGTAGTGTCTTTCAGGCAACTGAGCTACAGCATTCAAGTTCTTAGCTCTCGTTTTTAGTCTTTGGAAGTACAAGGGCAGGTTTTGTTCTAAGCTTTAGACAAGTAAAACAGAAAGCCTTTCTGACAGTGTAGTGCAGATTTTCTGAGGGAGGAGTTCACGTTAACCTGTTACCTAATTGCTGGTTTCCATAGACATACGCAATCTCCTTTTGCTCTCTCTAATCCCATGTCTTGGCTCCACAGAGAGGCAATTTAGGGAACTAAAACAACAGAAAATATTTACATTTTGGTTGGTTTGTTTTGGTAAGGTTAATTTACTGCAGTTGCCCTGTCAGAGAATCATGTAAGTGACAGATAGTGGTGTAAGAGGAGTTTAAGTTTGTTTGTGACAGATTATGTAGCCAGTAAATAGATGGCTTGATACAGCAAGAACAATCATTTTTGGAACCTTCCCTTCAAAAGAACAAGTCTAAACCTCTCTCAAGCTATTAGAGGTTTGGTTCTAATGGACAGAATTTCTAAATTATGTGTGCTTTGGACTTTGGTAGAAAACCAGAAAAATCTCCAATTCTTTTCATAGGTCATGGATCCTATGGTATGTTTTCAGAAAATTTAAAGGAAGAACAGTTACCAGCTCCTCGATCTGCGGCTACAATTAAAATCAACTTTACATCAAGAGTTTTTCCTACAGCTCTGCGAGAATCTCGCATTGCAGAAGAGGAGGAGGTAAGGATTGCTCTTGGTTTTGGTGTGATGCGTCCACAGTTTTCCAAGGTGGTGAATTATTTACTGTGTATTCAATAAGTTGGCAAAACTGTTAACTGTGCAATACTCTTATCTTCCAGGGAAGGCAGTCTTATTTAAATTAAGATTTAAAGAAACACTTTTATCTAAGAATTATTTTTACCAAACATGTGATTGTGCAGATTAATAAATAGTATGTTCCTTTTTCTGAGAGGGTAAGAAAAAAAAGGCAGCAGTATTAACTAAATTCCTTGAAGTACAAAATTTGAAATGTCTTTACTGTTATATTTAAGAGTCTTTAGGTTCTGTCTTCTTAAAAAGGAGCTCACAGTTAGCTCTTTTGAGCTCTATTGAATGAACACAAAGAGTAATTTTGGAAGTTCCAAAACAAACAAGCAAACAAAAATGTATTAATAATGCAGTAACCTTACTTCTCACATAATAATAAAATATTTGGGGAAACCTGGAAGTTTTTCATATCTGACATCATGAAACATTTCTCTCTGTCCAAAATACATGGCAAATAGGAGTGAGTGAAGAGATGAAAGCAAAATCCTCTTTTGGATTTGAATTTTCCTTCAGAAATAATACTTGCATGTTGTATATTTACAGTGGCTACGTAAACAAGCAGAGGCTCGAAGAACAATAAGTGCTGATTTGTCTGAGCTGGAGGATTTAAAAGAAGATGAGAAGAATCCAGATTGGTTAAAGGACAAAGGAAAGTAAGTTAGATTCCATTTGAAGATGTATTTAAAATCAAATATTAGTTATATAGTGTGTGTCTCTTGTTTAGTTTTGATATTTTCTATTTATCCTAGACACAGACGGTGAATGTCTACATAGTAATTTATTGACAGCTTATGGGGTTTGAATCTGATAAAGTCATGAGGTGCATTTGCTGAAGTTCATAATGGACAAAATCATTGTGAATGCATAATGCATATTCTTCTAGGATGACGGTTAAGTCAATGCAATGTTATGCCTAGGTGGATTTCCTTTCATTTGTACTTTTTATTGAGAGGTTGTTTTTGTCTAAAACAAACTTTATTAATTTGATTAAAATATTGATATGTTTATATAGCTGTGTTATACAAAAAGGTTTGATTAGGCAATCATAATCAGATATATAGCTTTCAAAATTCGTCCTGTGTCTGCATAGATGTGTCCACCTCTTACTGTTCTTTGTTGCTTTTAAGCAGTGACTATTTTTGTTGTGTGTCTATATGCTGTATTACCAGCATCAAGTTTGACTGAACTTCAGCTATGTTGTTCTCAGAAAAGGCTATAAATGGTCATTTCCATGGAAAAGCTGATAAAACATCAAATTTTTGAAAATGAATTGTTAACAATAAGTAGGTATTTATTTTGTGATTTATCACCTTGTTTAACATGCCTGTTCCACTTTTTGTTCTATACTTAGCAAAATGTTTGCAACAGGAAACTATCTTGCAGCTGTAAATGCGTACAACCTTGCAGTGCGGCTAAACAATAAGCTTCCCCTCCTGTATCTGAATCGTGCTGCTTGCCACCTTAAACTGAGAAATTTGCATAAGGCTATTGAAGATTCCTCTAAGGTATAAATATATAGGTTCTCAGACTGTCATCTTGTGATTTATTACTGTCATGCTTCTGTTTCAAGCAGATCTTTAAATACTTATTAGTGTGATTAAATTTTTTTTAAATTCAAAATTGTTATAATGAAGCCACGGTGAAATATAAAAATTTGATAGTGATTGATTAATGAACTTTCAGAAATTTAAAACAAAACAGCAACAAAAGAACCCCAAACCATGCTTCCACATATTTGAGATGAATGACTATATGTTGACTCTGTACATGTTTCTTTATAGGTAAAATACTGTAGCAATATATACACTTAAAAAAAAAAGAAAACTTTGAGCAGAAAAAAAGAAAATATACACAGATACCTTTTTTATTATGTTGTGGTGTTCTTCATTTGGTGGGAAGAAAAAAAAAAAAGCAGTGATGATGAGGAGGATACATTTAAAAAAACCCAAACCAAACCAGACTTTTTAAAGAAGGGCTGTATCATCTCAATGTTTTAGCAGCCATTAGTTTTGCAATGACAGAGGAGTGATCTCCAGTGGCACCTGAATACTTTGGAAAAAGTTTTCCCAGAATTATTATTTTTTGAACTAATATGTACTTGAGGTTTGAAACTTGTTATTTCTAGTAACTGCTACTACAACATGTGCTTTTTTAGGGCTGCTTTTTTTTTTTTTTTAGCATAGTATGTATAATGTATGAAAAGAGAATAAATTATTTGATTGTTATAAACTTTTAACACAGTATTTGTCAGATTTAGCCATGACAATGAAACTGTATTTAACGAACTGTAGGGTGACAGATACAAATCTTAATGACTAGATTCACAAGCCATATAGTTAAATTCGAATAGTCATTTTCTATTTCTATTTGAATAGTTATTATGTTATTATGTTATAATAGTAATTAGGTGACAGAAGTGTGTGTAAATGACAAGAAAACAAAAATTATGGAAAATCTACCTCTAAATATTTTGTGTGTTTTTGTTTGTAAAGGCACTAGAACTGCTGACACCACTTGTTCCTGATAATGAGAATGCTCGAGTAAAAGCGTATGTGAGACGTGGAACAGCATTTTGTCAGTTGGAATTATATACTGAAGGTGAGACCTCGGTTTTGTGAAAACATGCACATGGATTTATAGTGACATGCTAGACATTCTGTTTAGCTCAGTGAGACTGCTCACATCTTTATTTTTTCAGAAGGAACATTAAAGGAGGCCTATACAATCTATGTCTCTTTTTGTTATGAACTTTTATACCACATTCCTCTTTTTTTTTTTTTTTTTTAAATTTACTGGCTAATTGCAATTCCACTTGAAAAAATCTTTACAAGTTTTAATAAAATTGATGGTACTCTTAATTTAAGGAGTACAAATTAGTTTTTCTGTTGTGGAAAAGGCTTTAGTGAGTCGCACATCCTGTTTGGTCTGTTGGGTCAGTCTTTCTGTGCATAATGGCCACCTGTTGACCACAGCAGCTTGGTAGCCATGGGAGGTACTAGTGAAGAACGAATCAGAGGTCAGAGATGAGGTATTTGCACTGGGAAGCATTCAAATGTAGCCTGCAAACTGGTACGAAACTAGGTTGCACTAGTTTTGTTGTTCATGAAGCAATGTTTTATTGGTTTTGAGATTATATTTACAGTATTTCTGCCTATAGAACAAATTAACATAAAATAACCTGAAATTTTTCTAAAATATTTGCTTATGAAGTGCTTAGTAACATATCCTTGTAAAATTATATATGAAATCCGTATTGATGAGCAAAATGTTTCATCAAGTGTGTGTGATTTGTGTGAAAATACTTGAATTAAGTGTCCCTACTGAGTTCTCTAAGAGTATCAGCTTAGTTTCATAAGGCAAATTTATAAGTGAAAGTCAGTAATAGAAAGTAAAGAATATTCAAAATGTCGGTGTTGAAATACTGAGCTTTTCCCATTGGTTACCTTTTTCTACCTATAAATCACTTTGTCACTCCCTTAAAGCTTCATTTGCACTTGGAAGCCTTATAAAAGAGACAATTAAAAAGGATTTTATTTTACTTTCTGTAGTCATGGTTTGCTTTTTTTCCCCCCAATCTCTAGTGTTCTTTTTTTTTTTTCTGGTTTTCATGCACTTCTGTTCTATTATTCAATTTTTCTCTCTTTTGCAGAACACTTTTGCATGCTCCTCTCACGCATGCACGCATATGTGTGTATATATCTGTGTAGATGTGAATGAAGAGGCTCTGGTTTCATGCTTCAATACCTGAAAATGTTTATGTAGTAGAGAGTTTCCACTACATTTTTTTATAAAATAATATAAACAAAATATGAATTACTGACAGTAGTTCAACCTAATGTCATTCTGATTCCCTCTTGCTCAATAGCAAAACCCAAGATCAGTACTTTATGCACATGACTAGTGAGCATCTATTTCCAGTTCGTTCCTAAAGAGGATGCTCTGGCATTCTTGATTGACATTCTTTTTAATGTATCTATATTAGGTCTCCAGGATTATGAAGCAGCTCTCAAGATTGATCCTAAAAACAGAACTATAGAAGAAGATGCTGAGAAGATTCGACACCTAATTCAAGGAACAATGCAAGATTCTTAATTAAAAATAAAAAAGAACTTTTTGACCCAGATGACTCTTGAGGGGGTCAGAAGGAATCTGAGTTCTCTTCAATTTGTTGTTAACTAGACATTTTTCTGTTTCACTCAGAACACCTATAGAATTGGTAAAATACTGGATATCTGAATTACTATTTTTGGAAAGTATAGTATCATAACAAATATTATTAGATATATTTTGTATCATATATTTTTGCTTTCTGTGAAATATTGGTGGGCCGAATATTAACACATGCTTTTCATACTTGATTTAAAGTTATTCTTTCTAAAAATCAGAGCTCCACATTTATGATACCAGTTTCAAAAGTTTTATTTTTATGGGTTTAGGTCTGATTGAGAGAAGTGTATCATCAGATGGGCTACTTCCTTTTTGATACATCTTATTCAACCCAGCAAAACTAAACCAAATCAGATATTGACAGTTATTCCCAGAATGACTGAAATAACAGTCAGATTTTTTTTTAAAGCTAAGTGTCTAGTCTAAGGCTATGACAAAAAGACGGACATGCATTTTTACAGAGTATGCTGGAAATTGGGGTAGTCATATACCCTACTTCTGTCAATGGCAGTGTTGAAATAACTATCTTGAAATAACCCAGAGGTAAGTAGGTGTTTTGAAAAGGTTTGATCCCTTGGATGATAAGTACAGGGTGCCATCTGTGGGATAGGTGGTATAGCACCATATTCACTTGAAGTTGTTTTGAAGAGTAAAACCTGAGGCTTTGTCAAAGAAGCATTGGTCATGAGTGCTTTGGGGTCCAGCATACAGGAAAACACCGGATTGCCAGGATTTGCGCAGAGAGGCAGATGAGGACATTGGTTTTGCTCAGTGTCCAGACTCGAGGGCAGTTTCTCAGCAGAAGTCATCTTCTTTCCCTATTAAGGAGATGGATTTTAATTCAGTCTTTTAAATATCAGGGAAAAGCATTTCAAAATTGTTAGATGTTTGTGGTGAGAACAAGTGTTGCTCAAGATATGTATTGAAATACATGCATGGTGGAGAGTGAGGAACTTAACATTGCTGACTTTTGACCTTATTTAGTAAACTGTGCACAGTGATAAATCGACTCATGTTGACTATGAAGAATAGTAAGAATTGGAATTTGCATCAATTTCTGCATTAGGGATAATCTTGAGCATAGAAAATATCTTAATATGTGTGGCAGAAATAATTAGTATGCATAATAAAAATATGAATGAGATTAAGAATATAGCGAGGCTTTATGATTGGTTTGTTTCGGCTTTGACTTTTTCTAATATATAGAAATATGTATGCTAAAGTACAGCCCTAAACAAATCTCCAAATGACTGTACTTCCTTGCTCATGTTCACATGCATGCCTTTTTTCTTTTTTTTTTTTTTTCCCCTCTGTAGGGAGCAAATTAACATATGACAGATACTTCTTGGTACGTTGAAGGAAAGTGCTCTAATGCTGTTTTGATGAGCATGTGGTAAAACTGCACTGAATAAGGTACCTCCCTTAGTTTTGCTGAGCAAGCCATTTGAAACCTGGTGTTCTTGAGGTGCAATTAAATCTTTTTTCTTTGTTTCTCAGTCATGTAAGAGATTAAGGAAACATTTAAGGTGCTAGCTTAAGACAAAACTGAAGAAATCCTGACTTTTCCTGTATTAATGAGGCCTATTGTCTCCTGTGTATTTCTTGCAGCAGTATTGTAGCACTGGTGAGGCCTGGATCTCTGGGCTTTGGGATCTGCCCTGTTTGCACAGTGCCCGGCGATGGGCTGTGGTTGGGGTGGGAGCTGCCTTACCCCAGTGAGGAGCAGCTCTGGGGAAGGAAGGACAGCTTCTCCTCAGGCAGCAGGGCCGCAGCGGCCGATTCCAGGCCGGCGCTGTCGGAGACTTTCCAAATTACTTCATTCAGAGTCGTCAGAGCTTAACACCTGCCAGGGTTAGAGGGATCAAATAATTCTACTCCATATACTGCACTGGTTTTGGGGGGGGTTTGGGGAGTTTTGAGGGTTGGGGTTATTTTTGGTTGTTTGTTTTTGCTGGGGAGCGTTTTTGTCTGGATTGTTTT
>NW_010300667.1:0-5612 GCF_000700745.2 Antrostomus carolinensis | reverse complement strand
CAGTTTTCCCTAAGCAGAGTATGCAGGGCTAGTCCTGGCCATGGTCACTGGTCAAATGCTGCAGAAGCAGGTTTACAGAAACTTGAAATTCTGTTGGCCAGTTGGCCAAAAGAGAATGTAGAAGATACTGTGCCATCTGGGTGATATTCATAAGTGTACCCACTTTTCCAAACAACTCACTTCTCAAAACTAGCAGCACAACTGAGCCCCAAATGTGAGTGCAAAAATCTTTGTTTACCATTTAGCATATAGTTTCCAGCTAGACTTCACAGGGGAAACTTGTATCTCTAAAATGGGATATAACCATTGTGAGAAGTCTTTTCCATCTGGGTACTTTTATTCTATGTATTTAATATAGCATTGTGTGTGCTGTGGTTAACAGTGACTTCTGTTTCCAGAGTTATTCGCATAGCACTGTTCAGAGTCACACAATATTTGGTAATCTGGGGGCTCTGGCACTATGGTGTTGGTTTCTTCATATCCACAGCTTTATTATACAGTCAAAACCAGCAAGAACTTTGTGCAAACAATTAGAAGCCTAAGGCTTTCAAAACAAAAAAAGACTTCGCTACTTTGAACTAACTGCTGGGAATGAATTGTGGTTTCCTGACGTTTGCGAATTAGCAAGTAAGCAAGGGGAAAAACATCCTTGCAAGTCCAAAATGCACATAAAAAAAACCAAAACAAGGCCATAATATCCCATAATCACATACACACACCCATCCCCAAAACTGCACTGTACTTAGTATCCTCATCTTCTGTTTGGAATCATGGCAGTTAGATATTCTAAGTAATTTTCTTCTGTTGACTTCTTTAATATTTAAAAGGACAGCTGCTCCAACTGTATCTCTTCATTCTCACCTATGTACATATGGTCACGCTTTCTAACTTCTCCTTCATCCTTCTTATAATTCCTCCTAAACAATAAAGGTAGCAATTTCCTTTCCCCTACCACGCTCAAAAAAAGCATTAGCAAACCTTTGATGAAAGAAAAGTCTCACAAAAGGAACTCACTAGAACTCAAGAAGGTTCTTCCTAGCTTTAAACAAGGCTTCTGAGAAAAAGCCATGGTTCTTTCCATGGCTCAAGGAGTGCCACAGGCATGCAATGAAAAAGGCGCTTGTGTTTCCCTGGCAGGGTTCCAGAGTTCTGCCCAAGCATTCCAAGTGGTCTGTCAGCTATCAGTGAGGACTCTTCGTGCTTGATAAGGAATAGGCCACTGACAGGGATTAAGGGCCTATTGAAATGGAGAGAAAGGATCTCATTGACTTCAGCAGTCCTTAGAACAGGCTTAAGTGTCCTCTCCTGACCTCTTCTCAAGCCATCTGGAAAAATGGCTTATAACCATGTCTGCCCCCACAGAAAGTAGATCCAGTATTCAAGTCCGGCTGGAGGGAAGTGAAAACTTGGCTATTCTGAAGTTAGATCACTTGTTTTAAATGCTACAACAGGAGAGGCTTAGAATTGGGTCTTTAAACATCCTACTTCTAGGATGTCAACATATGTTTCTGTGGCACGACACATTTGTTGCCAATGACAGGTCTCTTCAGTAAGTCTTGTGCTTGCTATTATGTATTATTAAAAAAAAACAAAAACCAAACAACACAAAAACAAACTCACCACATTTAACTGACTATGGCAGACCACGTTTTTTATTGACTCTACCAAAGGGAGCAGAAAGGAAAGACTACCTCACTTCCACCCTGCCACAGTTCATTAAAATGATTCCTAAATGGTTTATCCACATGTTGAAAATACAAAATGTCATGCAGTGTGGTTAGCTTCTGGACAGAAGGGAGAGAGAGAGAGGAGGTGGTGGTGTTTTTGAAAGGATACTGAAGGACTCTGACAACAGTGCAACTGTCCTCTGCTGAAAGCAATGATTCCACAATATTGTTTTCCAGTTCTTGTGATTTTAGTAACTAATTTTGCAACAGTTTCTTCTCTATCTGGTTTTGTTTCCCCCTACCTATCCTTGACCCATCCTAGCTGCTAATTTTTATTTGCTATAGAAATCAGAGTGAGCAGCCTTGAATCCAATCACCTTTCAAAAAAAAACATCAACTGAAGAGTTCAGGCACATCCACCCATCATAACAGTGCCAGAAAGATCTCACACCTTTCTAGTGGTGCTAACTCCACTGTCTAAAGCTGATTTTGAAGTCATGATTTCAAAACACAAAATTACATACCTACCTTATCTGAGATTATGGGAAAGATTAATTTATCCCTGTATGCTTTACCTAGACATGAAAAACCACTGAAGACTTATCTACAGATGTTGCTTTACAAAAGTAAAAGCAAGAGTCATTTCTCCTGCTGTGCCAAGGAAGATGCAGAGTCATGCAGAGATGAAAACATTACTTGTAGGTGTTCTGCAAAGCAGTGGCAGAGTTCACATCAAGAATTTATTTCCCATTGTTCTTTTCCTTCCTTTTTTACTAGGCTATCCATTGATATGTTCACAAAATTACATCCAGGCATGCACAGAGGCTTCATGACTGCCACCACTTAAATGTATGTTATTGTTCAGTATCTGCTACTGTTCCTCTGATTTAATAAGAGCCCTTGAGGAGGAGGAGAGAGAGGGAGAATTAAAAAAGCAGCGCACTAACCTGTCTCCAGTTAACGGCATAATGACGTGTGCCTGGGTGGAAAACACGATAAATGATAATCTCATCTTGGGGCTTTTAAAAAAGGGAAAGAAGAGGAAAAAAAAAACCATTTTAGACCAATGAAGAGAGATGTACATACACAAAGCATTTCATTCACTTATTCATGCTTCATCAGTATCATCTTTATCCTCCAGCTTCCAAAGAACATACTTTTGAACTACAAAACCAGAATGAGGGAGAAATTAACGGATTTTTGCCCATCTACTCCGTACCCAGATGCCTGGAGAAGGAAGGAGCAGAATTATTACTCTTTCTCACTTGACTACACTCAAGATCAAGACATGCTAAGCTTAACAGTCAAGATCTCACGTGACCCACCTGGAAGTGGACTTCACGGTCTACCAACATACAGAAGGTAACGCATCCTTTTCTATTTTCATGGTCATTGGTATAAAAATAAGTCAGGGACACAGACTCAGGGTACACTCTCGCTCTGGTGTATTAAACATAGACACATTCCAAACTCAGTTTATAAAGGCTGATCCTGATGCACTGTAAATTTCAAACTGTGCTTTTTTTGGTCATAAAATCATCAAAGTCAAAGAAACAGTGCCTTCTGGCTAATTTATCTCTAAAAAAGTAGCATGACAAAGACTTTCAGAATGAGTATGTTTTTGTTTTGGTGGCATAGAGTTGTGACACTTAAGATCAACTTCCTTAAAAGTATTTGGGGAAATGTCATTCTAAAAATCAATACTGTATGAACTGATTTTTTTCAGGAATTCACTCTTCTTTTGAAGAAGTCCAACTGTCTTTCCAACAAGATTATGAGGAATTATACCCAACTATCAGTGGAAAACACATAAGAACTGATGTTGTGGAAACCTAAGACAGTAACTTTCCCCAGGTAAGTTATGACAACATCTCTCCTACCTGCTTTTAATTTTTATTCATGACCATTTGACATACTCAGTAATTTTAAAATTCACTGTATATGTGTATTGGCATTAATTAATTGGGTTAATGTCAGTAAAGACACAACACTTGTAAAGATGAATTATGATACATTTTCAGTTCACTTATGTCAATGATGCAACTTTTAATTATTGATATGATGGAAATATAAGCGCAGGGCAAGTCTTTGCACAGAACTGCACAGATCTTTGACTTAAAATCCACTCTTGCAGTCTCTCCATTAAGGCTCTGCATACAAAAATCTGGGATGCCCTAAATTACATTATAATCTAAACCATGGGATTATCAATCTTCTTAGTTGCCACAAGCAGTTGCCAAACAAAAACCAGGAAGTTGCAATCCCAATCTCTGGTAATTACGTCGCCACGTAGTCCAAGTAAAGTGAGAGTTCCCTATTTGAGATGCAACCCTCTGTGCGTAATCACCTCAAAGTTACCGTTTAACTAACTCGTCTTTGGGACAACCACAAAACTGTCCTCTTCACAAGAAATCCCATTTCTTTTCCACTTCCTGAGCACTCAAAACGCTGTGAGGATGGAGGAGGATGGTATGAACACACCCTGTTAGATCCTCCTTTGGTGTGAAAGTCAGTGGAGTAACTTCCCAACTAAGAGCTTTCTTTCAGATAACGCAGCCAGACCACTCCACAACTGTTGCAAAAGGCAGCATCATTTGGCTGTACAAGATGATGAACTGAAAGATTTACACTGAACAAGCACCACCCTTTCAGTGGGAACAAATGTATTTTGTCATCGCTCACTGAAAATAAGTGCTGCTTTGGTGTCCTCAGGTTCTCTTTTTTTCTTTTTCTTTTTTTTTTTTAATTCTAGAGCTTACAAAACAACTTTCTATAGCCTGTGTCACCCACTTGGTTTACAGAAGATTTGCTTTTTACAAGATGAATGTAAGCAATATTTAATTATGCAAGCCTAACTATCTCTTTTTTAGCAAGCTAAGATTATAATTGCCCACTGCACATCATTTTCCTTCAAAAAAACTACAACAAACATCTATGTCTGTGTCTTTGGGGGGGGGCTTCCTTTGTTTTATTTCTCTTTGTTGCGTGGTTGGTTTTTTTAAAAGCAAAATTCTGCATCACAGTCATCCTCAGCTGTTTGTACAGTTAGCCAGTATTTACAACAGCCGTTTCTGTGGCAGCAACACTTGCCAGACAATACTGCTAGCCAGTTACAAAGCTGATTACATGTTAGTACAAGAAATATACTCCTACCACAGCACAAACTTCCTGTATGTTTCAGCTTGAAAGATACTCCTTTCCTTTTGACCTGCACCATATATTTACATATATACAGACATATATTCAGACTGCCTTCTTTATATAGATGTCTAAAAGCAATACACAAGAAGTAATCCATCAGAAATGAGGCGTGTAGCTTATGGGGGAAAAAAAAAAGTTTAAAAAAATCATAAAATTACATCCGAGAGTAATTTTAGAGATTAAGTATTTAAAGATGCATGTTACCACCTTTTTACTGAGCTCCAAACACGAGAACACAAAGTTGCCAACATTTTCCAGCAATTTGGGTACTAGAAGCCAAACTCTTTCACATGTTTGTGAAATGTATCTTACAAAAGCACAGGGTGGTTGGTTTGTTTTGGGTTTTTGGGTTGGGTTGGTTTTTTTTTTCAACATATCTCAGTATTCTAGATGTGATAAGGAGCAAAACGCACCTCACAAATCTTTCTGTCAGCTGACGTACAAAATCAAATATTTCATGCCAGTTCTGTGCTACGCTCCCAGATCTGAAAAGAAAACAGAAGGTCATTATTTAAGGAAACCAGGCAAGGAAGGGTGACAGTTTCAGTGAGAAATTAGACAGTACAGGACTCTGCTTTTTGAACTGTTCCAAGTCACCACCAACCCCAGCTCACACTGGTGCTCACAGGTGATTTCTGTCGCGCCTTGTCACGCTAAGGGATGGCAAAACGCAGACATTAAACAGCATCCCGTAGTTAAAACCACATCAACCACCTCGCCTCGGGTTTTTGTCCCTGTTCCCCT
>NW_010300666.1:0-8786 GCF_000700745.2 Antrostomus carolinensis | reverse complement strand
TCCCCAACATTCTGTGATTCTGTGAAAAGTCTATGTCGATCTGGAGTTATGGTTGAAGATGTGTATTCATAATTTACAACTAAAATTCTTCCCAGGAACGACAGTGCAATATCTTTCAAAGCAAGCAATGGACAGTATGAGCTACTCAGGGTATTAGTATTTGTTTAGAGTTAGTTTGTTTAGACATTAAAACAAATGCTATTTTATCAAGCAGAGGAAATCAGTAGTTAAGCTTCACCCAGAAATCTTTATTTCTGCCTCATGGGGACACCATGGATCATTTCTAGTGCCTGGAAATGTCTCTTCCAGCTTTGCCCAGCAGCTGGTTGTCTCCTGATTTTTCAGCAGTGGAGAGAAGTGAGTGTCAATGGAGAGGAAAACCTCCCAACAGCTTTGGGAGGGAGGTGGGAACCATACCATGAGCTTGGCTTTTCACCAGCTGAAGTGAACACGAGCCCTTCCAGACCAGAAGAATCTGAATTTTCCATTAAAAAGCTGCTGCAACTGATTTTAAGATACTTGTGAAATAGATGTGAATTTTGTCCTCTTTGTGGATGAGGTGCAATAAACCAGAATTCACAGAGAGCTGTCTTAGTTCTTTCACTGCATTGTGAAGCTCAGCCCATCTCCTCCTGAGAAGGTGTCCCCTGGCACTTCTCTCTGAGCACTCACTTTGTCTCTGTTTCTAGTTCTTTCTAGTTCAGAGATAAAGATGGGTTTTTTTAACACTCCTGAGCTGAAGCCAGTAGGACAAATATGTCCTCGTGATGCTGGATTTCTAGCAAAATTGGCACCACTAGCATGGGCAGAAGAACTTTGCAGGACAGTAGAGCTTGACATCCTCAGTTATGAGCAAATAATTCAAAATAAAGCATGATTTCAAAACGGGAAAGATAATTTTGATTTAAGATGAAATGAAAATGTGAAGTGGTATTGCAGAAGGAAATGGATCAGTTCTTTAAATGTACGTATCTGGTAAATGTTTAAGCCAAGGGAGTTGAATAAGTTACCCAAGAAACTATCAAGTGCAGACATATTCTGAAGCCATCTTTTACGCAGATTGTTTTCTGTCTTTTTATGGAAGTACTAACCTCAAACCAGTTGGATCTCATCAAATGATGAACATGTGGTGTATTTCAATTTTAGAAACCAGATAGCATTTTTTGAGCTGTTCATCGAGGAATTTGATTTTCTTGATTTACTTCGTTGTTGTTCAAATTACTTTAACAGGAGTGAACTCATCCTGCTCAGTTTCAGGCAACTAAATCCTACTTATCTCTCTGAAGATGAGACTTTCACTCTGTAGTTGTCCTAAACATATTTTGCAGCAGAATTATAAGCTATTAAAAAATAATCTTCTACTCTGAATAATAATGATAAAAAAATCAGCTCAGGTGACAAAAGCTGTGTTTCCTAAAATAAAAGCCTTTTTTGAAGATCTGGTTAATGGAAACCACATCATTTAAGCTTAGCTGGCTAAAAATATCTGCCAGTTTGGGAAATTAATCCATGAATCTTAATTTGGTTTTATATATTTACACTCAAAATATTCAAAGGGAAACTCCAGTTTAACTGACGGGTCGCCCACGCTTCTCTTTGATGAGCCTTATCATGAATAAAGATGGCTTCAACTGAGTTTCAAAAAGAACCTGTAAAGCGTTGGGGATCTTGCAAGTCTCCAGGTAAGGCCACCTACATATCAAAGACTTACCTTCTCAGCTGGATTTTTCATAAATACTATGTGAAAAGAGCTGATAGTTGGTTTCTTCTTCCTTCCTTCCTTCCTTCCTTCCTTCCTTCCTTCCTTCCTTCCTTCCTTCCTTCCTTCCTTCCTTCCTTCCTTCCTTCCTTCCTTCCTTCCTTCCTTCCTTCCTTCCTTCCTTCCTTCCTTCGTGCCTTCCGTCCTTCCTTCCTTCCTTCCTTCCTTCCTTCCTTCCTTCCTTCCTTCCTTCCTTCCTTCCTCTGTCCCTTGACCATAAGAATTTTGCCTCCATAGCATGCAACCTGAGCTCAGAAAAAGCCACAAATAACCTGACTTGTTGATTCCTGTCCAAATGCCCATGCTGTCCAACTCCAAGAGTGATTATCTTTATCAGGCAAACTGCACCTGCTGTGACACCAGCCATTCACATCTTACAAGAAGATGCTCAGTGGTTTAGAAGGAGAATTTAGTGCCTATTGCAAGCCAAGAAATCAATTTTCCAAGCCTCAGTGGACACCCAGACCATGAGTCCTTCCTGGAACCTAACTTAAATTGAATTATTGCTTCAATTCCACCTGGCAAAGATGATGTTAATGCAGAAGATGAGTGAGGAGAAAATAAATAGTGACTGCAGTAAAAATGCCTGTAGATGAAAGGGAATGCGCTTAAATGAAATAAAGTCTTCTAGAAAGCATCACATAAAATCAGGAGGCAGCTTTTAACTCAATAGGCAGGAAATTATACACGAAGGGCAGCTGCACACCTGATTTCCAGCAATTTACGATAAAAGTTGCCCTGAAGCCTCTTCTGGAACTGTAGTTTTTCTATCAATTGTGCTCTATTTTGGTTTCAAGATTAAGCAGCTCACCACACCTCTACTAAATGACTTTGCTTCCTCTGAAAACCATTCCCTCAGTCCCTTGGTTTCTGGGGATATCCCAGCAACAGTTTTCATGTGAGATCATATTTTCAGAGGTGCCACCCGCCTTGCCTTGTGCCTCAAAATGAAGCTGCAGTGTGTAGTTTTGCTTTAATGTGTGCAGAAGGTTTCCCAACATCTCAGACTGTGGTATATGAGGTTATGGTCCCTGACACTCCACAGTCTCATGATGTTTTAGAAGTTCAACTGAGAAAGACATTTTTTGAGTTTTATTTTCTTGCTTTTTTGTCTTCATGTCCTCCAGCACCAGGAAGACCTGATGGACTGGTGGCCCCTCAGTGCTGGGCTGGCTGGTTAGCTCTGGAAGGCTGATGTATGGTGAGAAATTCAGGGTTGTTTTTGATAGCAATGAGCACACTGAAGAATGACAGAAGAAAGCAGCTGATGATCCACCATAGACTTATGCAGGGAAAACCATTATAACTTGATTTTATGCAACGATCAGCAAGTAGTGACCATAAAACAAATGATACCACTTGCCTATGCCTTGCTAGAAGGAGAGAGAGGGTGAACATCACCCAACAACAGTAGTCTATGCATGGCTGCTAGTGACTAGTCAGGTGTTTGCAGAGGAAGCTGGTGGATATCTTCATCAGCCACTGAAACAATAACAAATGGAGGCAAGATTTTTAGATTTCACTTTGGTTAAGGTAATGCTGTAAGAGAGGTGACCAGAACAACCAACCTGGTGGAGAAGAACTGGTGAAATAGGAGGAGAAGTAGGAGGAGAAGCAAATAGAAGTTTGTCTTTTCTTTTAAGGGCAGACTTTGAGAAATGAAGGGAAGTAGTAAAACCATCTGGAGAGAAGAGTGAAGTAGAGCTGAAGTGGGTTCTGTGTGGAGGAGACATGGAGCTTTGGAAGCAAAAGGTACAATAAGTACTTAAAATTTATGTCACAAGCAAAAGAGGCTTTTTTGCAGTGACTGTGAATAGCTGTCCTGGTTTCAGCTGGGATAGAGTTAATTTTCTTCTCAGTAGCCAGAACAGCTGTGTTTTGGTTTCAGTGTGGGATTTGTTATGAGAAGAATGTTGATAATATACTGATGTTTTTAGTTGTTGCTAAGAAATCAAGGATGTTCCAATTTCCCATGTTTTCCTAATCTGCAGGTGCAGAAGGAACTAAGGGGGAGCACAGGAAGATTAACAGATCCACACTGGCATTTGAATATGGCAATGAAATATTCCATATCATATCACATCATAGTCAGTATATAAATGGGGTTGGTTGGAAAGTTAGTTTGCTGGAGTCTCTCTCTCTCTCTTTCTTGCAGGATCCGGCTTCAGCTTTGGGATTGTTTCTGCTCCGGGATTGGTAGCCAGGGAACAGGCTGGGCATTGGTCAGCAGGTGGTGAGCAATTGCACTGGGCATCACTTGTTTGTATATTCCATCATTACTGTTATTCTCATTATTATTGCCATTATTATTTTCTTTCAATTATGAAATTGTTTTTATCTCAACCCATGAGTTTTCTCACTTTTACTCTTCTGATTCTCTCCCCTGCCCCATCAGGAGACGGTGAGTGAGTGGCTGTTTGGTGTTTGGCTGCTGGTCGGGTTAAAACTGCTACAATTTTATCAGGACAGATTATTAGGAGTAAGTAAAGAGGGACATGAGCAGCAAAGGGGAATGATCAGCAGTGAAAAACAGGTATCGAGGGTCAGAAAGAGATAGTGACTTGAAAAGAGACCTTGCTCAACTCAGGCTCAATTAGAATTGAGAGAGAGAGAGACTGGGTAGCCGAGTGAATCACCAATTATAAGTCTGGTATCAAGGACTTTTAGAAATTTTCTCAGGTTCAGGATTGTACAGTATAACTAGAGAAGAGCCAACACAACACTCGAGTCCTTTTATTTAGGAAAAGGAAAAAGCAATGTGGGTGGTTGTAGCCTACTTGGTTTGACCTTGGTACTCTACAAGATAGTAGCATCAAGGGAAATAAAAAATAGGGTAAAGCCCACTGTGATGGATGGCAAAAGGTAGATTGTGCGAGACGAACCTATTACCTTCCTGCAGTAAGATAACTGAAGTGATATGTCACTTGACGGGAAATGTGGGAGAAATGACATTAGAGGGGAAAAGTTAGAAGAACCAGTACAGTGGCTGGTGGTGTCAAGTCACTCACAGCAAATGAGAAGCAAAGGAAAGAACTGAAACAATGACTATTTTTTTTTATTGTGTTCAAATCCTACTTTAAGCAGGATAATCCCATTCTTCTAAATATTTAAATTTACAAAAGGAGAAAACAAACAAACAAAAAAGGTTAAGCTTTGTTTTGTGAAGCCTCACATTTCCCCAAGCAGAAATCCTTCCTGTCCTTCCATCAAATAGACACTTGTGCTGCTCACAAGTGTGTGGTCAGGAGCAGAGACCAATGTTGGGAACACCACCACTGCTGTGGGTCAGGAGCAGGGTATGAAATGTGGGCAAGGAGAGCACTCGTTTGGCACAGAAAGGGAGAGGTGGCATTAGGAACACATTTTTTTTGTATGAAAGCACAAGAGAGCACAAAGTAGAAGACTGGAAAGTCAAGGAGACAGCAGGACCCCAAGTCTCCCTGTCCCTTTGCCTTTGGCTGTGAACGGGATGGGGAACTGCAACAAAGAGCTGGGCAAGGACTCCTGTAGCAAACCATTGCATGAATTGACAAAATTGGGACTTTTTGCCAGCTGGAGAACTTCAAAGAGTTTTATTTGGACTCACCTCACTTTGCATTTGCTGCCACAGTGCTAGTAATACTGCTCACCACTTCTTCTTTCTCTCCATGGATCAGCCAGATGTTTATCTAGAGGCTCAGTGCTCACTCTTGCTGGATCACTGCTGTAAAAAAATATGATTATTAGTAATAAGGACAACCAAGTTGTTGAGTTCAGAGTCAGAAACTAGGTTTTCAGCCAGGAGGATGTGAGGAACAAAGTCCATTATTTACCCTGGTGAAACAGAGGTGACTCCAGACTGATCAGCACGTTTCCTTCATGTAGAGTAGCCCTATCCCTGGGCCCTGTCCCAGAAGAGCATTTGTTTTGTCCTCAGCCTATTTCAAACACATCGGGGACACAGTTGGTTTTGTCTGAATGACAATTTATTGATTTTTCCTAATGAAGCTTGCAACATGGTCAGTAAATCTCACCAACGCTGCTCTACTTCACAACAATCTCATCTCTTTGATATGGTGCTGAAGTTTTATCTCTCCAGTTTGCTGTATGTCATTTTGGGAGATGATTTCTAAAGGGAAACTCATCCTCATAACAACTAAAACTTAACCACTTCCCCTGTGCTAGATAGAATTACCTCTCAACACACAGAGAGAAAAGTCAAACCTCAGATTTTACTGAATTTTAACGTTCAAACCCTTCCTAGGCAGCATTCCTCCCTTTTGGGACCTGGAAACAAAATACACTCCTGGCATCACAGAATCACAGAATGTTGGGGATTGGAAGAGACCTCGAAAGATCATCCAGTCCAATCCCCCTGCCAGAGCAGGAACCTAAATGAGATCACACAGGAAGGCGTCCAGGCGGGTCTTGAATGTCTCCAGAGAAGGAGACTCCACACCCTCCCTGGGCAGCCTGTCCCAGGGCTCTGGCACCCTCACTGGAAAGAAGTTTCTTCTCAAGTTTAAGTGGAACCTCCTGTGTTCCAGCTCACACCCATTGCCCCTTGTCCTACCATTGGGCATCACTGAGAAGAGCCTGGCTCCATCCTCCTGACATTCACCCTTTACATATTTATAAACATTAATGAGGTCACCCCTCAGTCTCCTCTTCTCCAAGCTAAAGAGCCCCAGCTCCCTCAGCCTTTCCTCAGCAGGGAGATGCTCCACTCCCTTCATCATCTTGGTGGCTCTGTGCATCCTTTTAGTAGAGCTTCCCCACTGGTTATGTTTTAAACGAACCTCTTTTAGGGCTAATGAAGTAGGAAATTATGTACTTCTACAGCATTGGCCAACGTCTTGCTAAGTGCAATCGCTGCTGGCATCTCTGGGTTGCCCTGTCAGCGCTGCGGCTGTCGCTGCCGCAGACTCTTCAGAAGAGGATGACTGAGCTCCACGGGAGTCCAATTCCTTATTCATCCCCTTCAACTCACTGCAACAGGGAGATTAGGAACGATTCTAAGCCTGACACATTAAAAGGATTTACACCAGGTTTTGCAGTTACTGCTATCCCAAGACTTGCTTGATCCCAGCAAAACCAATTTCCAGTTCCCAGCAGGTTGTATTGAGAAGGGAAGGTATTGCTCCACGTGTAGGAAGTGCTTACAGCAACACTTGGTGCTATTGAAAAAGTCATCATATTATTACCCAAACTTGCCCCACTTTATTTCTCATCTTCCAGCAGTTTCCTTTAGGAAGTGGCCTCGGTGGCTCAGGCAGTGAAGGGCAAAGCCTTACTCAAGGTTCACAGAAGAGAACTTGTGTTTGTGCACTGTCCAGCATCTTGGAGGGGTGGACATGCCCTCACAGAAGTGCTCTCTGAGCGAGCCTCTGCTCTTGTAGCCCCTCCCATAGAAATGACTTATGTCAGCCCTCCTTAATTGCTTCAGGCTAAATCAATCAGCTTAACGAAGCCTTGCTGCTTAAAGGCTGGCTGCTAACCCAGCTTGATTTGGCTGAAGTGGGCTTAGAAGGGCTCAGGTAAGTAGCTCCTGGGACAGCTCTGGTAGGACCATCATCTACAGGTCAGAGATAGAGCTGCTTGCTGGCAGAAGAAGGTACAGGGTCTGGAGAGGGGTAAGCTCCCTGTGTTATTTTTGTCTTGTTTGTTTGCATTTTATACCCTGGGCTCCTCTGTCTCTTGCTTGCTGGATGTTTTCTGCTGCGTTGAAGGCTCCAGTGGGAACCTGCAGAACAGTGATTAATTCTTCTTTAGGTGACTTCTCCATAGGTGACTTGCACAAATGCATTTTGAGGCAGAAATACAGAGCTGGGTGCTCACAGCATCCCAAAAGAAGCACTTGGCATCTTACTGAGACAGTATTTGTGCTGAATCCACAAAGGACAAACAGACCAATCTACTTGTGTTGTCATGTTTCTGACTGAGCAGCTCTCCACTTTTGGTCTTGGTAGCCCACACAGATAGAAGTTTCCACCCTACTACTTTGCAAGCTCCTATTTTTACCAGACACCTGATCATTTACTCATTTAAATCCTGGATTGTAAAGATTATCTTCAAAGATAATCTTGATGATGTCATTTGCTCAACACTGTCTCTAACTGCTGTGGTTCCTCATTAGAGTCCTTAAAAGTGACTTGAGTTAAAAATTTGCAATAGTGGTTTGCTAAATTATCTTTGTTTTCAGGCCTGCTGTGTTGTAGCTCTCTGAAACGACCTGACCACCTGATTATTCTATTTCCCAGGAAATCCTTTGGGAAGTAAGTGACTTCAGGCCATAGGTAGCAGAGAGAAATTTAGCATCACCAGGATGGGTACAAGATCCAGCAGGATTGGGGCATAATTTCCTAGTAGCAAGTTGAAAACCAAAGGAACATTTTTTTCACCCAATCCATAACATCACTAGCCCCTGTGTATCCTAGTTAAAGGGTCCCTGGATATGCCCTATTTTCCCTTAAACCTCCAGTTCCTACCACCATGGGACAGGATTCAGTGGGCTCTGGGGCAGCTATTTTTCTGAATGTGATGATTTTGATTCAGCTGTTGGTTTCTTGGAACCCACCCAAATCTCCCAAGCAGTGCAAACAGCTGCTGGTGTGGAGCCAACACTGTGTGCACAGTGCTTCAAACCCTCTGCAGCTGCTGATCCCAATTTCCTGGATTCCTCAAACTGCTGCAATCAGTTTGAAGGCTTTTATGTTGCCCTGTAAATGCCAACAGTGGTGGGTGCTGGCCTGACTGATTTGCTCTCCTTGAAGACTTTCTTGGGCAGCAGGTTGCTTGAGGCTGTGGATGATGCCTGAAGAGTTTCCTGAAGGAGACAGGACTTGCTTGCAGGTCCTTTCCTTGCATTGCTGTAGCCTTTTGGAGTTGAAGATCTTAAAGCTCTTTCCCAGTCTAGGTAATTCTGTGATGCTCTCTGCATCAGAGCTTGCTGAAGTGACAGATAAATGACATATCTGGTTTTGCTTTAAGTATGTGTATAACAAATGATGATGTGGACGAGGGGATTGAGTGCATCCTCAGTCAGTTT
>NW_010300665.1:635-880 GCF_000700745.2 Antrostomus carolinensis | reverse complement strand
AGGTGATTTGGGGGGGGATTTTGAGTGGGGGGATTTTGAGGGAGGTGGTTCGGGGGGTGATTTTGGGGGGTGATTTTGGGGTGATTCGGGGTCCCCACCTGCACGAGCGCAGCGATCTCCTGGAAGATCTCCCCCTGGGAGGCGCCCGGCGGGAACACGCGCTCGAAGCTGAAGTCGTAGCGGACGTCGGCGCGGCGCTCGCGGCCCACGTGGGGCTGGGGGGGGGCGGGGGGTTTGGGGGGGGA
>NW_010300665.1:0-394 GCF_000700745.2 Antrostomus carolinensis | reverse complement strand
GGAGAAAAAAGGAGATTTGGGAGAGGAAAGGAAATTTTGGGAGGAAAAAGAGGAAATTTTGGGGGGAAAAAGGAAAGTTTTTTGGGAAAAAAGGAAATTTAGGGGAAAAAAGGAAGGAAATTTGGGGGGAAAAAGGAAGGAAATTTGGGGGGGGAGGAAGATTTTTGGGGGAGAAAAAAGGAAATATTTAGGGAGAAAAAAGAAGATTTTTGGGGGAGAAAAAGATTTGGGGGGGAAGAAGATTTTTTGGGCGGGTGCAGAAAATTTTTAGGGGGGCAGAAGATTTTGGGGGGGGGAAGATTTTGGGGGGGGAAGATTTGGGTGGGGGGGAAGGTTTCTGGGGGGGAACCCCAATTCCATGTGTCCCCCTGTAATAGTCAATTTAGACACAGAG
>NW_010300664.1:23176-25578 GCF_000700745.2 Antrostomus carolinensis | reverse complement strand
CGGCGCCCGGGAGGGGACAGGCGGTGGTGGCCCCAACGCTGGTCCCCTGAAGCTCTCGCGCGTCTCCTACTATGGGATGCCCAACCTGGCCACCCTCATCCCCAGCGTCCAACAGGTCCAGTACTCGCAGGGGGAGCGGACGAGCCCTGGTGCCAGCAGCATTCCCACCACCGACAGCCCCACCTCCTACCACAATGAGGAGGATGAGGAGGACGACGAGGCGTACGACACCATGGTGGAGGAGCAGTACGGGCAGATGTACATCAAGTCCTCGGGAGGCTACTCTGGTAATGGACCGTCTCTCTCCTTGGGTTTTCTGCTCTTCTTCAGTGCTTGCTTTCAGCACGGCTAGTTTGGGGCTTGTTTGTCAGACTTTTGTTTCCAGGGGCTTTGTTGGTTTATTTACATAGCGTGGTGCAGAAGATGGTGCAGATGGTGGGCTTAGTGCTGGTGTCCAGGCGTGGAATGGGCAGGTTCCCTCGTGCTGTCGCTCATGGGCTGTGTCCCCAGGGCTTTGAGCAACCTGGTCTAGTGGAAGGTGTCCCTGCTCACGGCAGGGGGGTTGGAACTGGATGAGCGTTAAGATCCCTTCCAACCCAAACCAGTCTATGATTCTCTAAGGTAAGAGAGGCTACATCCTCCACCACAGTCCAAGCCCTTCGCTTTTTGGTTGATGCTGCCAACAGGCAGCCTGGTGGTTACATGGACCATGTGGTGGTGACACCCATCCCATGGCGATGGCTGAGCTCACCTGCCATGGGCCATCTGAGAGGGATGGTCATCCGTGGGGAGGGACGTGTCAGCCCTTGCTGACCCAGCAGAGGTTAAATGGTCAGTCTGGGCGTGAGTCTTTAGCGAGGCGCCAGGCACATTCCCTCTGTCGTACCCTCTTAGAATAATTTTTTTTTAAACAGGATGAACATAGGACATTTGGAGGAAGGGAGAAAAACATCAAATAAATAATTTTCATAGATATTGTTAATTAGGAATATCTGCAAAAAGAAAAAAAGAAAGACTGTTGTCCCCACTACCTGGAGTGACCCCACTTTCCTTTGCCAACCATGCCCAGCACATTGCTGTCAGGATGGAAAAGCATTTTGGGGGCCTCTTGATAATATTTTCTCTCTCTGTGAGGTGAGTCCCTGGGCTTGCCTTAGACACAGGAGGTGGCTTCACTTGGGTGGTGCTTGGCCAGGAGCTGCTGACTCGGGCACAGGGGCATGAGGCCCCTTCCCTCTCACTTTCTGGGGCATCCACCCCCTACCCGGGCACCTCGCAGGGCTCAGACCCTGTTGAGGAGCAGGGGAAGGTGTGGGTACGGAGTGGGAGATGCCCGGCTGGGTCGCTGGCGTGGCTGCATCCCACGCGGAGCAGCTCGCAGCATCTCGGGCAGATGATGTTCGTGGAGGTTCAACCTCAGCGCAGTGCCCTCCCCATTGGAGCTGCAGGTGTTTGTGGCAGCAGCTTTGATCCACAGGCACTCCCCAGGGAGGGACATCTTCCCACTGGCTCTGGCTGCCTGGAGCATCTTCTTGCCTGGAGCTGCTTTCCCCGCTATGGTCCTGCGCTGAAATTGCTGGGCTAATTTTGCAGATATTTAACTCTTATTTGTGGAAGGGCTGATATGCTTTCCTCAAAGCTGTTTGATTTTGTGGACTAGTGGAAGGTGTCCCTGCTCATGGCAGGGGGGTTGGAACTGGATGAGCTTTAAGGTCCCTCCAACCCAAACCAGTCTGGGATTCTATGATTTTATTCTTAAGCAAGCGAGAAAATTTGACAAATATGACCATTTCTGTTACCTAAAGCCAGCCTTTCCCTAGCACTGAGAACAGGCTCATCCCCACATGCTATCCCATCCTGTCCCATCCCAAAGAACAGGAGCCCAGTGACCCCTTGGCATGTCCCCCTGCCAGGTAGCAAGCAGACAAGCAATATTTTCCAAGCATTTTTACCAAGCCGTGTGCAAAAGGAGGAAACAATACTGCTAGCAATGTTGCTATTTGAATATTAGAAATATTTGCTGAGAACAGTGGACAAGCCAGTTGTAGGAAATGAGCCTCAAAAGCCTGTCTGCTCTCTCTGCCGTGCTTCAGGTCCCAGCAGTTGGTACTGGGCGAGCGAGGAGGGCTGGGATCAGGGGATGGGGACAAGGTTGGGGTCTCTTTCACAGCCGCTTACCAGGCAGGAGCAGGACCCTGTGCCCTGGCTGCTGTTATTCAGGCTGAACAGAACTCAGGCTGTTTTCCCACACACTGGGGAATTCTGTTTGAATTTTGCTTTGCGCTTCCTTGCTGTAGAGCACGCAGTGAGTAATGTGGGTTTGCCTCCAGTGCCGGGGCTTGCAGCGTTATCCCTCAGAGCAGCAGGATTATACCCTTGAACACGGTGTTTTCCTTCTCTCA
>NW_010300664.1:21542-23110 GCF_000700745.2 Antrostomus carolinensis | reverse complement strand
TGCAGGCAGCAGCTATTGGGATGTGTCTAATTCTTGTGGTGCGGCGGAGTCATCCCAGTTGGAGAAGCGAAAATACGAGCAGCTTTCTCTGGTGTCAGTGGAGATGCTGCAGCAATTCAGCCCTCAACCAGAACCAGGCATCCCACAGCAAAGTTCTCCCCCTTGGTTTCTGTAGGGGAAGACTTGACCCGTGTCGTGATGCCGAGGCAAGGGCCGTGCCGGGAGGAGGCAGGTTGGGAGCGCGGCGCTGCCCGGCCGCGCTGTAAGGCTCTAATATACCACATTTCTGCTAAAATCTCTCTTCCGCACCAGCACATTTCAAGGGAGTTTCCTGTTTTAAATAAGCCAGCTATAGTATCAGGCTTCCTGGAAAAGAGGGCACACAAAAAAGAGATTAAAAAAAATAAAACCTAAGCTATTCCATTATGGTTTGGACTTGTACAGCTAACTGTGTTTTAATTACTCGGGATAAACTGTACCCTCAAAAGGTGCAGAATAATAAAACCATAAGATGGAAGAGAGAAGCCAGCTAATCCTGCTCCTGGCATGTAGATCCCGACAGCCTTACAAAGGCCTGGGGGAGGGGGGAGCCCTTTAAAATAGTGATTGCCAAGGTTTCCAAGAGCCCCGTTTGTAAAAACAAAAACAAAGCCAAAGAAGAGCACAGCAGATGAAGCCCTGAATTTCAGAGAGGAGGCTTTTTTCCTCCTTTTTCTCCACTTTTTCCTTCCCCAGCTGAAGTATTGACTGAACTAATGCTGGCGAGTGTGTGGTGGGACACTGGTGGCTGATGCTCTTCACTTGTCTTGAGCATCACCCACCTTGAGTGTCACTTCCCCTGAGTATCACCCACTGCTCCCAAGGCCGGGGCAGTGTGGGGCAGGGGAAGGTGCTGGGCAGGACCCCCCTGAGCCTGAAGGGTCACAAAGCCTCTTCTTGCCCCAAGACTGGGGTGTTTTTATTTATTTTTCACCCCTTATTAAATTCAGAACCACGCCAAATCTCCAGAGCTGGGATCAGAGAGACGAGGAGCACGTCATCGCCTTGGCCAAGGGTGTGATGGTAGAAGAGGGAGTGAGGAGGAGGCCCTCTCAAGTGATGTTCCTCCTGCGGTGGTGGCACTGGTGTGATGGACCAGGACAAGTGTTGGACCTGCAAAAGGAACAGCAGATCGGTTAAAGGATAAGCCCAGTCTTAAACACAGGCTGATGGGAGGGTGAGGTTTAGGTGTGGGTAGACAGAGTGGCAGCTTGCAGAGGGATGTAGGAAATGGTGCGTCAGCTCCCACCGGCCTCTGGCCACATTTGGTGGCCGTCGTGTCACCAATGCTGTCCCCACACCCGCCTGCTGCTGCAGCAGGCTGGGAGCATCACGGTAAAATGGTTCCTTATTCTGTAACTAGGTCTGGTTGTGGAGAACTTGTGGGCCTTGAGGACACGAGTGAGATTTAATGAGGTTTCTAACATCTGATCTGAGGAATGCACAACTCCAGAAAATATTAAACAAAAGCAAAGTATTTTTATCGTTGTTAATTACAGCGTCGTGGGCCTGATCTGAAGTGGGTTTCA
>NW_010300664.1:6475-21466 GCF_000700745.2 Antrostomus carolinensis | reverse complement strand
ACTTGCAGATGCTCGGCGTTTTTCTGCACTGAACCGCGTTCTTGTCAGTCAGCTGCCTGCTTAGCAGATGCAGTTAATTTAATTTTGACAGGCACAAGCAAAGTTGCGCGAGGGTCCGTCCTCCTCCCCTGCTCCTGCTGCGCTGCTTTGCAGGGGAGAAGAAAAACCTTTATGCAGCAAATGGCTGGAATGTAAAGTCTGGACCTGAAAGTTATGAAATCCTGAACTGACAAGAGCACACTTCATTAAAAATTCATCTAAAATAGCCATTATAGAACAGTTGTGGTAATTAGCTGAGAGAATAGTTTTTTCTCTCCTGGTCTCTGATTCCTGACAGGAAGGAAAGAGGGCAAGGAACAACCCAGAATCCACAATGAGCAGCTCCAGCGCAGCCCGGGCAGCGTCATCCCAAACCCAGGCTGGGAATGATGCTGGCAATGATAAAAATCACAGCTCACGGCGCCCGATAATTGCAGCCGTAATAAAGGAGTGGGAATGGTGATGGGATCCTGCAAGGAGTGGTGCTGTGCTGTGGCTGATCTGACGCTGTGCTGCACGCGGGGGCTGCTCGCCAGCAAAGAGCAAGTGGGGTTTTTTTAGGCAATAAAGTGGTCAAGAGAGGATGCTCTGTTTATTCACCAGAGCATTTTCCCTTTGGGTTTTTGTTGCAGGTTGCAAACATCTCTGTGTGCCGATGGGAGCCGGTCAGCGCCGGCATCGCCCATCCCAGTGCGGGGACCAGTGGTGCTGAGCAGCCGGAGGAAGGCAGAGCCCCGCGCCGGGGACATGCAGCCTCTGGCCTTTTTTGGTGTTAAACTTCCACCAGTCCCGGTTTCCTCACCGTAAAACACAGATGTTTAATTTTAGGCTGGCAGATGTTTCACTCCTGGCTGAGATCTGAAGCGAAGGCAAGATATAGGGGTATTTATAAACCAGTAATATTTTTCCTATGCTAATTCCAGATTACCTCCCTCTATAAATAGGTCACAAATCAAATCTCTGCATTCCAGTACGTTGTTATAAATGTACTTTTTGTAAAACATAAACTATCCCAGTTGGGACTATATCATCTCTCTGTCTGGCGGTGCGTGCGTGTGTCCTCCAAGGTGCAGGTTTCCACACAGAGGCAGACGCTGGCGATGCCGGGGCTGTGGTGGGGATGTTATTTTTGGGGTAGTCCCACTGCCAGTGGAAAAAAGGCTAATGGGATAAAAACATTTGTAAAATGTTGCTTGTTTGAAAAGAAACTTCTTGCTGGGATATAACAGGAGAGAATTATCCACGTGTTTGTGTATGTGGTGAGTGGTGGTGGGGATGGTTTTGTAGCTGTCGTGGTGGACCAGGGCTCGTGACTTGTGGTTCCATGTTGGAGTTTTGTAAATGCTAATATTCAGGTGAGGGTCTGTCACTCAGATATTTCTGTATCTTAAAATCCCACTCCTAAAACAAAGAGTTGTTTCTTACCCACAGAAGTACGTTGAAGTCGGTATCCATTAAGTGGTCGAGAGGAGAACTTGACCCCCAGACTGGTGGGAATTGAGGGTTTGTGAATAATTTTGAAGCCTTGGTGTTTGGATTGTCAGGAGCTAAGGAAATAAGGGAATACTGGCCCCAGGTGTGTGGCCAGCAATTCCCAGCACTGCCAGACCCTGGGCAGCTTGTTGCCCATCACCCATGAGGGCCAACGGGAGCTGTGTGGGCTCAGCATCTCTGCTCCCAGGCGCCTTGGTCAGGATTTACAACCATCCTGGCATCACCAAAACCATTGTGGGCTCCACTTGTTGCCAGCTGCAGCATCGGTCTAAGTTTGAGATGAAAACGTATATCTGAATAAATAAAATATACCGATGTTTGGTTGGCAGCTCTCATTGCTTCCTCTGTAATGATTTCCTGCCTCTCTCTGCTAGCTGGTAGGCTCCTTTCTTGGTCGAGAACAAAACTGTATTAAACAATACTTCACATTGTTTGCCCTTTCATTCAAAGGGAAGGAGCTGCTGCCCTCTGAAGATACAAATTAATTAGAAGCGAATACTATCCTGTTCCGCAGAGCATAAAGGCCAAACAGACTGGCTTTCTTTGAAAACATGGGACCAAAGTGGCTCTTGTATCCTGCTTCTTTACATAACCGATTGCTATCTGCTGAATTGAGGTGGCACTGAAAGGCCGAAATCTTCAGACGTTTTTGTTTAGTATCGTTGAATTTGTGCTAATGCTTTACTGGAATCAAAGTCCAAAAAATGATTCATGCCCGTGTTTAATAAGAGATTTATAGAGAGCGAGCCAGCAGGACAGATGTAACCAAAATAGAATAGTGGATTGACTTACACTTGCTCTTTTTAGCCCAAATTTTAGTTTGTTTTGTGAAGTATTTGATTTCGCAGGCAGAAATGTAAACGTCTCGATGGCTCCATGTCTGTGAAGTGACATGTCTTCAAAAGCAAGGAATTTCTTCAAGGCAGGATCGTCACCAACCAGCGCAGCACCATTGTCTTCCTGAAAAGCTGCTTTTTCTTTCAGGGAACAGGTTTGACATCAAATCCTTCCCAGTTTCTCCAGGAAGGTAGTGTGAACGCAGTGCTTGTGCCGATCGTTCTCTTGCCTGCCTCGTTATTGCCACCTTAGGACCTCTTTGGCCCCAAAATTGGGTTTTTATTGAATGTTTGCCTATGGATAGAGGTAGAGCAGGTGGGTTTGTCCTTGTCCGCTGTGGCTGTTTGCCACTTGGATGTAGGAGTTTAATTTCTCCAGTGATGGCAGCTTGAGGAGGAGGTGGCAGGAGGAGGGCATGACTGGTGGCCGTGCGAGCCCCAGTTCTCCTCTGTTCCCATTACAGCAGTACTGGGCCACAAGCTGCAAGGACCTTCTCCTGCTTCTCCCACTCTGAACTCTGTCTCATTTCGGATATCGATTGCAGCTGCTTTCCCTGGAGACCCACAGCCTTTATACCACTTAAAAAATAGCTGGAGGCTTCTAAGAAACTTTCTGAGAATCCATACCAGTCTGCCCAGCTTCCCTTCAGCAGCTTTTTAGGTAATGATGAATATTGTGGGTGCTTTTAGAATCACAGACTGGTTTGGGTTGGAAGGGACCTTAAAGCTCATCCAGTTCCACCCCCCTGCCATCAACAGGGACACCTTCCACTAGACCAGGTTGCTCAGAGCCTCATCCAACCTGGCCTTTTTGACCTAAGTCATGAGTTAAAAGTAGAAATTAAACATTTGAAATGCTGGTTTCCACAGCCTGGGTGGAGCGTTGCGCTGGTGAGGGGCTGCAGTGGTTTTTCTGCTTCTGCCCGGCAGCTGAAGCGGTGGCTGAGGAGCGCTCGCCCTGACGAGCTGCCTGCAATTAGCAGGAGCTCTGTGCACAAGCACAGCCTGGACCTCACCTCTTCTGTCGCTTGATGGCTCAGGAATATGTATTTAGCACAAAAAGCTCTTGCCAAATTCTGGTTTACCCCGATAGCATCATGTACCCGTCTTCTGATGTGGCTATTGAAGAGGATCGGGTAGGACAGGACACGACAGGACAGAATGTCCCTGTCTGGTTTGTGGTGTTTATCAGCAGACCCATAGCTCATATGTGACCTACATAGAATCCTACCTTTTAGTTCAGCCTGTCTGTAACGTGCAGAGGACTCTGGGCAGGAGCTGACGGTCCCTACCTGCTGCTTCCTCTTCCCTGGAGATTTGCATTGATTTTGCAGTGGCCTTTGTGCTGTCGCCTGCCTTGCTGAGCATGTCTTACCAGAGCCAAAAAGCCAGTGAAGAACAGCAGAGCAGGTGCTCCCAGGGTGTTGGTTCCCCCATACCTGGTGCCCATCTGCTTCTGATTTGTTCAAGCTGGAAAAAAACAGGAGTGTTTATAGAATCATAGAGTCGTTTGGTTGGAAAAGACCTCTGAGATCATCAAGTCCAACCGTACCTGTCCATCCACTACTAAACAAGATCTCTGAGCACCTCATCTACCCATCTTTTAAATCCTCCAGGGATGGGGACTCAACCCCTTCCCTAGGTAGCTCGTTCCAGTGCCTGAGAACCCTCCCAGTGAAGACATTTTTCCTGATATCCAATCTGAACGTCCCCTGGTGCAACTTGAGGCCATTTCCTCTTGTCCTGTCACTTGTTACTTGGGAGAAGAGACAAACACCCACCTCTCTCCACCCTCCTTTCAAGTAGTTGTAGCGAGTGAGAAGGTCTCCCCTCATAGATATACTCTGCTTGTCACTGTTTGAAAGCACCAGAAATATAGCAGGTCTTTGAGATGCTTCCTCTGTGTGGGCAGAAGATAATTCCCTTCTCCAAGGAGAGGGTTCCTGGATGGCTGGGAGTGCTGTTAAACAGGGAAATACTTCAGATGGTGAAAATTCTCTGTGTCAAAGAGACTGCACATCAGCACCGCAGAGCCCTGCCACTTTGCAGAGATAATCGGGCCGTGATGGTGAGAGAAGTTAGTTTAAAACATCATGGAAGTTGTTCTGCTGCTGTTTGGTCCTTAATTGCTGAAGGAAACACTGCTCTGCTGTGATGCAGCTCCACGAGCAAGGGACATCCTCCTGGTATCCTGAGTTTTTAGGGAAGGAGGGAGCAGTGAGGGTGGGGATGCTCCCGGCCCCGTGCCTGCGATAGGATGCCATGGCACAGCACGGCGTCGCGGGGCATGTCCTAGTTAGAACACTGCTGCCATTGTACGGGAGCCATCGCCCTTTGGTTACTGCAGCAACAAGTCTGCAAAACTTGTTATTTTATCTAGAGAGAGGAAAAGCGGCCCCCAGAACACCAAAATAATCCCAGGAAAAGGCACCTCTCAAGTAGGAGACATTTTGAGTTCACAGTCGCTAATTGCTGGGGTTTTTGCCTTCCCTCTGTGTTCACAGATATCGAAGCACAGAGCTGGGTTTGGGTTGTGCGTGGCACTTGCCACGTTATCAGACATTTTTTGGGGAAAGAGATGGATCGTTGTAGAGCTGGGCTGAAAGTCAGAATTTTTAAATGCTCCCACTGCATCCCAGTGCAGCTGGAGTTGATGAACACCCAGGTCAGCCCTCTTTTGCTGTCAAAAATCATAATTTCAAGCAAGCCTGTGAGCTTGCACTGTGCATGTGCTTTAGAAAGCAAATCCTCTGTATGCCCCCAAGACCCAGACTTGTGTGGTGCTGGTAGTACAGCTCGGTGCTTCCAGCTTTTCAACGTCAACGGTTGCTAATGGGCAGTGGTGGGCTCCAGGGACAGTGCTTTGGGGCTTAATAATATTTCTTGGCTTGTTGGTTGGGGTCTCTCTTGCTATTGAGAGGAAAGGTTAGCCTGCAAGAGGCAGAGTAGGAGAAGGTGCTTTGGGAGGTGAGGTGGAGCTTGCAGGAGGTGGCTGGTGGGTGCTGCCCTTGGGGAGCCTATGGTGACCTTTCTGAGTGCAGGGGGTATCTGCAGATTCTGACTTTGAATTTCAGACAGGAAAAAAACCATCAGGACAAGCAGTTATGGTACTGATGCAGGTATTTATCAAACTCAGGCAAGTTATTGCCTGTTTTAGAAACTCCTGGTGAAGTAACTTGCCATTCTTCTGGGTTTGGAGGAAGCCAACTCAGTATGCTGCACGTCCAGAACGATGCCGGCTGTTGAGCAGAGTTGCCTATTTTCATAAATGATTAACTTTGGAAAAGTTAAAGCATAATGAGATTCCAAGAATCCCTCTCACAGAACCTGAATGCGCATACGAGACTGCTGCAGTAAATGTTGGGGAGACCAGGGGATCTTTCCGTGCTGTTGGGTGACATCTGCCCTATGGCCAATAGTCCTGGCGAATGGTTGGATTTCTGGAGGGAGGAATATTTCCAAGAGCTACCTGAAAAAGTCAAAATCTGACCTCCTGTTAATCTGCATAATAAACTGTCTTAATGAGTTTCCCTTTTAATTTTTAAGTTGCTCAAGAGAAGCCAGAGCAGATCCCACTGGAGAACCGCTCCTGTGTCCTCATACGACGGGATCTAGTTGCTCTCCCAGCCAGTCTTATCAGTCAAATCGGATACCGTTGCCACCCAAAACTCTACTCGGAGGGAGATCCTGGAGAAAAACTTGAGCTTGTTGCAGGTAACGAGGGGCTAACTTTTCTTTGCTTAATCATGCGTGGAGATCACTGATAGTTTCCTTCTTGAAATGTGTTCTCCATCTCACTTGCACTGTTGCTAGAGCCATGCATCTTGTGTGCCCTTGCTGTGTCTTTCTGGATTATTCGTCATCCATCATTTTTTTAAAAAGTTCCAAGTTTCCTTTAATTTGCTGATAGAAAAATGTGTCATTAACAGGATTTATTCAATTGAATTAATTTAGCATTTTAATTGAATTTTCCAGCTTGTGTTCTTCCTGCTTGGTGTGGGCTGCATCACAATTGTATTTTGATTTAGGTGCACAGATCTTAGAAAAAAAAACCAAAACAAAAACCAACCCAACCACAAAACCCTGATTGCATTATAAGATTTACAGAGCAATGGAGATAATATTTGTGTCAGTGAACAAGCTTGGAAAAAATCTGTAATTTATTTTTTTAAATTGGGAGTGTTACTAAACTGTGAAGTGCTACAGTAGGAAGGAAGAGGAGGAATCTGTGTTGGTCTTTCATCGGTCTTTGTGTTGAGTTTGGGGGGTATTTACAATATCAGAAGAATTCAGTACTCTGTAAAGGATTCATGGCAAAGTTGAGGTGGAAGATAGTGCTGTTTAGCTTTTAATGGTCCTGGTGTTGTAGAGCTGGGTGAGGAGGGCAGTGAGGTGGCCATGCCAGCCTGCAGCCCGCGTACCCCGAGTGCAGCTCCAGTGGTGTTTCCTTGTGGCATCCAGACCAAATTCCAGTTTAAATAATTATATTCCCTCTAGCTTCTCTTTGCTGCAATGATCCTCTCAGCTTACAGCCTGCACTGTTGTGAAGTTTTTTCCCTGGGACGTGGCTGTGTTTAGATGAAGTGATCTTTGCACGACAGCCCATACCTGCTGCCCAGCAGGGAGGTTTAATTAATACCTGTAAAGCCCTTTGTACAAAAAGGATGTGTGGCAGCACAATCAATCCAAATCACTTGTCCTTTCTTTCAGGTCATTTATCTCTTGGTGAGTAGCATGATTTTATTTTCAGTCTGTAGAAGGAATCAGGATTTCAGAGGATGCCCAGAAAGGTTTCCATCTGATGGAGGATGGGTCTTTGATGGAAGGCAGGAGTAAAACGCAGACGCTGCAGCACAGCCTACAACCACAAGTATTTATTTTGTATCTGGAATATTCATTTTGTACCCATTTACATTTTATGTGAGACTTCTTAAAACCATCGAGTGGTGCAGGTTATTTTCACAGAGAGCACTGCAAATTGGCTCGAGGCAGCTCTGCTTGATTTCCATTTTTCAATCTGGAAAAAAAGTAGATTAATATCTCTAACCAATAGTGGCTGCCGTGGCTATTCTTTCTATATTGATGTGAAGTTATCCTCAGCAGCGTCTGGCATTCCCTCTACTGGTTTGTCTCTCAAAGTGCTGCTGCTGAAGAAAGGCTCTGCAGCTAATTGCTGCTTCAGACCTGGGAAAACCTGGGAGGAGCTTGACCCCGGAGCATGCAGGAGGATCCTGCAGCGACTGTTTTCCTCAACTCTCATTTAGGAGTATTTTCCTTTTGTCTCTGATTTTTCATGCTACAGTCAATTCAGCAAACTTCAGCAGCTCTCTCCAAGTGAGTCTTCCCCAAGCCTTGCAGTCAGTGTCGCGCATCTGATGGACCGGTGCTGTGTGGAGCATGGTGAGGAGCGGGATGGCCCTGAGATCTGGAGCGATCACAGCATGGCCTCAATTGGAAAAGCCCTTTAAGCTCATTGAGTCCCGTCATGAACCCATCACTGACAAGTCCCTGACTAACCCATGTCCCTCAGCACTGTGTCTACACGCCTCTTCAATCCCTCCAGGGATGGGGACTCCACCACTGCCCTGGGCAACCCCTTCCAATGCCTCAGAACCCTTTCAGCAAAGAAATTCTTCCTCACATTCAATCTCAATTGCCCTTGGCGCAGCTTGAGGCCATTTCCTCTTGTCCTGTCCCTTGTTCCTTGGTTGAACAGACCAATGTACTCGCTTCTTCTGGGGCAGGGCTGGAGACCTGGGCTGCCCGCAGCTGCAGGCAGGGAAGGTGCAGGCCCAGCTGGCCGGTGTGGGCTGCTCTGCAACTCTGTCTTCATCCAGAAGACCAGGGACAATCATCTGTAGGCTTTCCTGGAAATCCAGGAGGTAATTTTATTTCTCCAATAGATGTTTTTATATCTTGAGAACAGAGCATGTTCTGGATCCAGATATGACCCACTATTTAATCTTAATTAAAAGCAAATACCAAAACTCTCTCGTATAACAGTACTCTTGAAAAACAGGATAACCTGCCCCTGCATGGCGTGAGCTATGTGCAGAGTAAAGGTATTTGGTAAGAAACCTGCTGTAAGGCACTGCCAGACCCCTGGATGTGTGGAGGAGCTTTGGTAGAGGCTCCTTCTTCTTCTTCCAGAGAACATCCTTAAGGCAGGATATGTCCAAGTCAGCAGTTCCTGTGCATTAGAAGGAAAATTCCCTGCTCACCAGAAGTACCAAGCAGTGATGGGCTGGGGTTTATGGAAGCAGATCTGTAGTGTAACCAAGTAATTCTGCTGCGCTAGACGGGGTTTTTTCCTTTCTTTCGAGTTGTGCGTTCTACGATCTTTCACTTGAGAAAATAAAAGGCCAAATGGATTGAGGTTTTCTTCCTTCAGAAAGAATAAGTAGTCTGATCTGTACATCTAAAATCACAATATACAGCCTTGCACTGTGTGTATTTCCAAGAAAAAAAAGACTCCATTTTATTTCTGTAGGCTTCTTCTCCGCACAGATAAAATTAGGAATTATTATTACCTGGGGCTTGCCAAGACCCCAAGGGACTGCCATAACAGTCCCTGCCAGGCTTTTCCAAAAATCCTCCTGTCCTTGTTGGGCTTTTGAAGCAGCAGGTGAAGATGCTCCCTCCTGCATCACACCACCATCGGGATGGAGGAGCAGTTGGTTGGTGGCTCGGAGGCGGTGCTGTCAGCAAGGCAAGGGTTTAACTCTGAATTCTCCCTCTCCAACCCTTCCAGGCTCAGGTGTTTACATCACCCGGGGACAGCTGATGAATTGCCACTTATGCGCCGGTGTCAAACACAAGGTCCTTCTGAGACGTCTTCTGGCCACCTTCTTTGATCGGTACGTGCTCTCTGTGCTCTCCCGAGGGATTCAGTTTATTTTATCATGTTCTAACCACGTTAATAGATAATGTGTCATGAGTGCTTCATCCTCTGTATACGCTGCGCTGATTTCTCTGCTTCTTCTCAATGATGCTTGAACCTGAGCACCAGCTTTTCCAATACCTTGCCTTAAAATGGGGGTTGGAACTAGATGATAACTTTAAGGTCCTTTCCAACCCAAACCAGTCTATGATTAAAGTCGTGTAACCTGATGATCCCTCACTAAGAACCAAAAGGGAAGGGGACGAGGTAGCGGCTGTCCCCTGGAGTCCCCAGGGTAAGGTTCTTCCTTTGCCTTTCTTGCAGGAATACACTTGCCAACAGCTGTGGAACTGGAATCCGGTCCTCCACCAGCGATCCCAGCAGGAAGCCCCTGGACAGCAGGGTTCTTAACGCAGTCAAATGTAAGGAGAGAGATTTACTGCTGCTCTGTTGGAACAGCATGCCGAGAGCAAAGTCGAAACCTAAGCCGGGAAAGCCGTCTCTGTTGCCTAATACGGGAACTATATATGGTGAAGTTAGGCTATAGGAAAAAATTTTTTTTTTTTTTTTTCATCATTTTTTAGGAGGCTGAAGTGAATTTTTTTGTTTGGCAGTATCTTAATATAAAACATTATTGCTACTTGACTATATTTCAAAGCTCTAATTTCACAGTTAATTATTTTATCGATAGGTACTCTAAGAAAGAAAGCAAAATTATGGTTCTGGCAACATTCAGAACATGATGCTGCTGAAACACACATCTCTGTGTGCTGGCTTTTACGTGTCCAGGCTCCTGCTCACATTCGGATGCATCCCAGTGCAGGGCTCTACCAGATCCCTGGTTCACAGCAGCAGAGCGTACAGCTCTGCTCCATCACGGTCCCACCATGCCTGTGCCGTGGCGGTGCCCGAGAGCAGCCGCGCTTTGTGGTGCCTGGAGCTTTGGGGCTGTTGGTCTTCAGCAGTAAATGGATCCCCAGGAATCAGGGAATCCATCCCTGGCAGCACGGGAGGATCTGCTCTCCATCTCGCTGGCAGCCTTTCTGTCAGGTTTACAGTCTCTTTCCTTGAATATATTTTATAAACTACTTTTTCTTTTTCTTTCTTTTTTTAATATGTAAAGTGGGAGCCCTGCTGCAAATAATTACTTTTTTAAAAGATTGCACAAAGCAACAGGAGCTCTTGTTTTTAATGTTCAAACTGCAAACAGTTCTGCATTGTGTCACACGGCTCGGCTAGTCGGTCTGTCTTTCTGCAGAGCCCCTGAGCTCTGCCTCAAAAGGTTCAGCTGTTTAACACCCCTTCTCCTCTCCTGCAGGTAAGACCCCCCGTGTTTGCATGATTACACAGCACCCTAACTTTAGCCAGGGCTGAGATGTGCATATTTGTGCCTAAAACTTGGTGTTTATACAAGAAAAGGAGGAGTTTGTTACTTCCATCAAGGTAGTTTCATTATTTATGGCTGGCACCAGAAAGAAATGGTTGAGTATTTGGCTCTTGCAGTCACCCTTGAATCCAGGGAGCTGTGGGATGAAAGGTGCCTGCTGGGGAGTGAGGACCTGGGTGCTGTAGGGAACCCTGATGGGTTAGTGCAGCGAAGCCCCCTTACCTTGGTACCCCATGGAAAGCAATGTCTTCTCTCACCCTCGCTGGATTCTGGATTATAAATCTTGATGTAAATATTATTGCACTGGAAAATGAAACTCTCAATAATTTTTTGATTCATTATTTTTATTTTTAAGATTTGGAAAGTAAATCTTTCCTCTCCTTAATTGTTGCTGTGCTGCTGCACCTTCCAGCCACCCTCTGAGATCTGCAGCTTGTGGAGAAAAGGGATAAGGTGGCAAATGCTCAATACAGAAAGACAAAATCCCTAAACTGTGCTGTTGGTGCTTGCCTGTAGCTTGTGCGTGGTGGTCTCCTGAGACAGCCTCCCTGTTAGCAGCATCACCCTGGAGAACCCTGGGTCTGGACCTTCCAGCCTTGGGCCTTGCTGAGACTTGCAAACAGGTTCAGAGGTTGACAAGGCACCACTGTCCAGTGACAGTGCCTATGGCACGTTGTCATGTGTCAGGGCATAAGATGACTTCTTACTGCTTGGATTTTACAGATAGAAATATCCTTTGCACAAGGTTTGGTTGGTAGTTCCACCATGGCAGTGTGATGATGTTGCTCCATAAGATCAGGTGTTTTGTCCCCATGGAGGAGCCGGGCTGCAGCCGAGGTTTTGCTGTGTTTCTGCAGGGTGCATGCCAGCTCCTGTGCTGGTGGTGGGATGTTGGAGCAGCCACCCTGGTTGGGCTGGAGGTCCAAGCAGCACTGGTTGACCCTGCAGTCGCTGGCGTGAAGCATAGGACAGGCAGAGGACAGTCCTTTGGGTGCTCTCCTCTGCTCAGCCAAGAGCAGCTCTGACATTTTCCAGCCCTGCAGCTGTGCCTGCACCACCATGGTTTTAAGAGCCATTGATGGATCTTCTGTTGAGGAGCTCCTGTTGACCTTTTCTGTGCCCATCTCTGCTTTTGGCCATCCCAGCCTGCTGCAGCCATGGGTGCCATGCTCCAGCTAGAGGCTGGTGCCTCTGGGGCTCTCTGAGTCCCCAGGGAGCGAGAGGTCCTTTTCCAGCCCCCTTCCCTTTGCCACCTGGGATTTTTATGTCTTCTGGTTTTATCTCTTCTCGGTTGTATCTATCTCAAGCTGAGGAGTCCTTGTCTGTAAGTCTTTCCTTGCAAGAGCTCTGGCTCATGGATGAACCTCCACCCCGTGGCATCTGCCCGTGCCAAGCCTCGCAGCAGGTCTCTAAGACGTGGCAGAGGCTGTGATCGTGCCTTTGTTTTGCTTTCTCTGAATCCTCAGCTCTGTGTATCCCTGTCTTTGCAGTGTATTGTCAGAATTTTGCCCCGAGCTTTAAGGAAAGCGAGATGAATGTTATAGCAGCCGATATGTGCACCAACGCCCGCCGCGTCCGCAAGCGCTGGCTGCCGAAGATTAAATCCATGCTGCCGGAAGGGATGGAGATGTATCGCACGGTCATGGGCTCCACCACAAACAGTGTCCCCCTGGATCCTGAATTCCAGCCCAACACTGCTCAGGTCTTTGAGCAGCGAATCTATGCAGAAAGGAGGAGCGATTCAGGAACTATAGTAGCCTTGAGAACTAACACAGTGAACGTAGAGCTAAGCAACGGATCCAACCAGTCCTTCGAACAGAGCGAGGATGCCGAAGGGGCTGGCTCTGTCATACAGGAGGCAGCTGCCACAGATGCAATGGCATCGGATACCCAAAGCACTCCGCAACCTTTTGAACAAGGTTCGGGCTCCTCCAGCCGGCCTGAAACTCCTGTGAGAAGACAAGATGGTACTTACGGAGGGACTTTATAAAGAGAGCAAATGTTTCGTGACCTATAAGGGATCTGTAATACTAAAGCTGCTTGCATGCATTACTAATACAAAACAAAAAATGTGATCAAGCCACTTACCTACTGAACTGCTACTGTTGCCTGAAAAAAATGTGATTTTTATTCTGCTTGTATTTAAAATTTATGAAGGAAATAATCGCATTCGTTATACTGTAAACGGCTAGGTCTGTGGCGACCTACTGAAAAAAAAAATTGGGCTCCTTTTTTGATATTCCTGAGGTTAGTCTATAAGATTGTAGCTTTTTCTTCTTTTTTTCCTTTTTTTTTTTTTTTTTTTTTAATTTTAAGAAGGGGAGGAGAAAAGCTAGCCAACCCCCCCCAACCACCACCACCCCTGTCATCACCACCCCATCCATTACTCAGCTCAGAAGTAAAGCCATCATTAACCTTGTCCTCTACAGAAAGTTTTACTGTCACTTAACAGGAAAGCAAGGTGTGTTAGGGTAGAGGTGCTGTGACTGGCCATGTTTGTCTCTAGCAGAAGGGCTCTAGCCAAGTGGGACAGGGTGGGGGAAATCGTTAAAGGCTTCTGGTGTCGGAGGGAGCCCCTTGCCGTGGGTGCTGCAGGGTGCCGTGGGTGCTGCGGTGCAGGGTGTTGCGGTGCCGTTGGCTCGGGGAGGCTGACAGGGGCTCGGGGCCATTGTCTCGGGGAGTTTTATCCATTTCCCTGGAGCAGGGCTGGTTCTGCAGGAGTTCAGGCTTGCATGTGTCGGGGGGACTGCGTGGGGTGCAGGTGGAGACCCTGGCCGGTGTAGTGGTTGTTGTCGGTGTTTTGCCCAAGCCGGCTGGGTTTTGGGTTTGGTTTCTCTCTCCCTCTCTCCCAGTGACTCCTTTTCATTTGCTTCTCCTTCCTGGCACCTTCACGTCACCTGCTTCTTGGGTGAACGGGCTCGCGACACCCCATCGCCTCAGGGCAACAGGGCAAGCTGGCAAGTGGACCGAGTGCAGGGGCCACCTTCAGTCGGGGGGATTATCCCCCCTCGGCCACCTGCAAAGGGCTTTGGAGAGGGATCTGAGCATGGGGATCAGGTTGTTCTTGCTCCACAGGGCACAGAGATGGGAGCTCTTGGTGTCAGCTCCCAGCAGTATCCACAGCGGAGGCTGAGCGCGGTGCAGCCAGCAGCGTGTGGGGCTCACCCACACCCCCTCCCCTTGGCTCTGCACGCCGGGGCCTCACTTCCCAATAATTTGGAGTGTATTGGATGCAGAAAGGTTTTAAACAAACCCAACACCTTATCTTTGTGCCCGTCTGTGAAGAGGTTTTAGGAGGAGGAAGCGTTTCGCCTCTTGCTCATCCTCCAGACAAGCCCTTCTGGGGAAAAGCCCCACCTGAGTTATTTGTTGGGGTTTTTTGTTGAAAGCTGATGTCCCCAGGCTGTGTCGGCTTCGGTGACCCCAGCGTGGTGGTGTGGTCACTGGGATGGGACCCGCGGGTGTCCCTAGAGCCTGGCAGAACAGCGGGTACCAGCTCACCCCCTCCTCACTGCCTGGGCTCCCCTTGGAAATCCCAAATCCCTGCGGATCTGGCTCCCTCGGGGCCCTGAGTGCTGCCAGATGGGGGGACACCGGGTGCCCGTGGGGATGCTGAGGCCGAGGTGCCCTCGAGGGATGGGGGCAGCGACGGGAAAGCCAAGTCTGGCTTTTTTCTTTTTCTTTTCTAATTATGATTTTTACTGTGACTGAAGGGCCGGCTTTGATGACATTTGCAGCTCATTTTTTTAATAGTTTGGGACTCGAACCAGCACGAGGTGCACTGAGTCACTTCTGAAGGCTGCTGGCTGTGTTCTTCTTTCCTTCCCCGCTTTGGTTCCTGAATCCAGACAGCGCTTTGCTCAGGGTTTTCTTCTTTGTTTTGTATTTCCAGTGGGAAGAGGGGAGGGGGGAGAGGATAACCCAAATTTTGGCCGTTTGTTTTGTGTTTTCTTTGATACTTGAAGCAGTTTTTTTGCATCCTGATAACAAACCTGTCCGGCACTTTGCCTGTTCCACTGCTCCCTGCCCTGAGGGGAAAAAGAAAATCACTGAGGGGAAAAAGAAAATCACTGAGGGGTGGTTTCTGCCTCACAACTGGCCCAGCTCTCGGTTTCTGGCTTGGCTTGGGTGCACCGCGACGCCCGGGACCGGGTGCCCCGCTGCCGGCGGTGTGGGGGGCCGGTGCGGGCGGTGGGACGATGAACCGGTGTGGAGACGCGCGATGCTTCGGGGAGCGGGGACGAGCGTGGCCGGGAGCTCTATTTGCACTTTACCCACGTTGGCCAACAAAACCCGCGCTCTTGCCGAAGCCCAGAGCTGGTGCAGCTCGTCCCCCGCCCGGCAGCGCCGCCGGG
>NW_010300664.1:6051-6370 GCF_000700745.2 Antrostomus carolinensis | reverse complement strand
GGCTGCTGGCGTCCAGCTCTTGGGCAACTCGGACACGTTGATGCGGCTGTGGGGGTCATGTTTGGCTGAGGACACCCCTGATCCCGTCACTCCCCCCAAAATTTGGGTTTGTCAAAAATTTGAGGCAAACTGGGAGTGGATCCAGGTGTCGGAGATCAAGTCGTCCCTTTTACGTGCATCGGTGTGCGTATCCGTATCTGTGTGTATCTATTTTAAAGGTAGTGCAAAGGATTCCTCCTCCTTTTTGGCACTGGCTGGGTTTGGTGAGCGGGCAGAGCCCTCGCCGGGGTTCGCAGTTGGCTGTTGGTGTTGATTCTGG
>NW_010300664.1:4855-6012 GCF_000700745.2 Antrostomus carolinensis | reverse complement strand
CCTGGGCGGCAGCAGCAGCAGAAGTACTTGAATGGCTTAGGACAGAGAGTCTGAAGAGAGTCAAGTTGCACAGTGAAAATATATATTTTTATACCTAGCACAACTTCCTGTATATTTTTGGGGTTTATTCTTTCTTTTTTTTTTCCTTTCTTTTTTTTCTTTAAATTTGCATTTGTTTATTTTATTAATTATTATTATTAGGAAGGCAAACTTCTAAAATGTGAAGGGCGTTGGGTTTTTGTTTTTTTTCCTTATCTGGTAGATGAGGGCAAGCATTTTGCACTAATGTTTCCTGTGTGTGGAGGATTAATGATATGTTTGAAAATGTTATATGGTAATGATTGTATTCTTCCGAAAAAAAAACAACAAAAAAACAAACAAAAAAAATAACCCCTTGAAAATACTGAATGTAAGGTGGGAACAGAGCAGTCCATCGATTGTATGCGGCTTTCCTGAGTGCCTTAGAATTTTTTGATCATTTTTTTTCCAAGGAAAAACAAATGAAGAAGATCAGATCATAACCGACTCCTTCCTCCTCTTTGTTTACGACACTATTTTAAATGGTAGAATTTGGGGCTGCTTTTAAATGTGAATAGGAAACTGCATTCATCTAGGTCTGGTAGTGTAAAATCAAAGCATCAGTATTTATGGTATGTCTGCACCTTTATTCTTATGCTTGACTATTAGCAATATTACATGTATATTATATATCTAAAGTTATACCAAGCACCTTTAAAGAAAGCGGAGTGTAAGCATCCGAGTCCCCTGCCCCTGCCATATAGTGTAGAAGCCAGCCCCTCTCCTCCTCGTTAGCGCAATTAACACCACCCTCCTGCCAGCTGCTGCTTTGCAGAAGGGCTGCATGACCTTCTGCCGCACCCCGGTGCGTCACGGCGAACCCCGCGCTGTCCCAGCCACCCGGTGACGTCCCCACGCCGCTTTGGTGACGGTGACGCCGGCTCAGGCGGGAGCTCACCGGGATGGGGCCGGCGTTGTTGCCTCACCGGTAGATGATGGGGAGCGGGTCCTTTTGTCACCTTGATGGTTTAATTCTTGTCTAACTGTGGTTTCACCCTAAAAATCCCCCGGGGTGGCCGGTGGCGGGGAGCCCGGCCATGGGTGACACCGCGGCTCCTCTCCTCCACCCAGGCCGAGGG
>NW_010300664.1:4025-4630 GCF_000700745.2 Antrostomus carolinensis | reverse complement strand
CCCCGCCCCGGGGCCCTCGCGCAGCCGGCTTGGGCCGCCACTGCTGATCCAAGGGTTCTGCTCTCCCACTCTGGGCCCTTGGCAAGCGAGCCCGGAGCGCGCGGGAAGCACACGGGGGGTCCCTGGCCCCGCTCGCCCCGGGGGGCCGACGTCTAACGCACTCACATTGGAAACCCTTCAACTCCTCCGATGAGTTTCTTCCACTGTTAAGCGTTTTGCACACAAAATTGTGATTTTTATGTCGAGGTAAAAGCCAAAACTTGCAATACTATTTTTAGCAGACAAAAAAAAAAAAAAAAAAAAAAAAAATAAAAAAAAAAAAAAAATAAATAAATAACAACTGAGTATAAATGTATAAATATTTTTGACTTGAACATTTGGATGGAACTTGATTCAAATAGAACATTAATCCTTTGGACAGAATGTTTGGGAAAAAAAGGACTTAAAAGTACAAGGTTGTTTTTAAAAGCGTCTTCATAGGGTATTAAGTAGTACTGTAATTCATGACTGTTAAAAATACTTTCTGTGCTGTAAGGAAATCTCACAGTACCACTGAATTATGTTCCTCAACTGTCTCAGCCACAAACGATGCTAGCTTCTTTTTT